>NC_058106.1:40257849-40347849 GCF_914725855.1 Thunnus albacares
ATCTTAATTTTAACAGTTTTCCTCTTGTGAAGCACTTTGTGACCTGCTCTGTGAAATGTGACATAATCAATAAACTTAACTTATAGAACTTTATACGCTTTGTTTAGAAAGGTGCACTATAAATAAAGTTTATTATTATTAATATTAATATTATTTCTCAGAGTTCCCTCACACAAAGAGACATTATTGAACAGCTTGATTATGATCAGTAAACTGATGCTCATGAGTCAAATGTTCAACTGATGATCGATCACTCACTGATCAGCTGATCACTTTGCAGCAGGTGTGTGTTGCTGTAGGTGATCAGTGGGGTCAAAGGTCATCCAGCTGTGACACACACCTTAACGCTTTCACTTTCCCGGTCAGCTGTCGTTAGCTCTGCGGCTAACACGCCGCGGTGTCCCGCTGACAGCTGGCCGCCTCCGGCCGGTAGTTTCCCGGCTGAAGCCCCCGGTAGACCCCCTGCACCCCGGTAAACTCACCTATAGTAGAGATGAACGTGGTGTTGAACGCGTCCTCGCTGAACCGGAACAGCAGGCAGGTTTTACCGACGCCGCTGTCACCGATCAGCAGCAGCTTGAACAGATAGTCGTACGTCTTCGCCATTTTCCCGCCGTCTGTCCCGGTGATGTAACGGAACCTCCGGCCTCCACAACCCGCCAACACCCCGCAGAGTCCGCAGGGTTTACCGGGTTTACTGCGTCTGTACCGGATCCTACCGACACAGCACCGAGAGGAGCAGGAAGCACCGCGGCGTCAAGTTACCGGAAACACATCGCCACACGCTTCCGCTGCCGGAATTTCAGAATAAAAGATTAGATGGGGTTTTACAGGAGGTTCCCAGTGTTTCCAGTATATTAAACCAGCAGTCAGGTGTCTGTAATCATTCCTCCTGTTCATACTGGATATTCAAAGATCCTTCAAATGTGCTTTCAATGGAAGTGATGGAGGATAAAATCCACAGTGTGTCCACACAGTCATTTAAAGTCTGTGTGAAGCTTCTATTCAGCTTCATCAGTCTGAGTTAGTCATATCAAGTGGATATCTGACACATTTACAGTCTTTTTAGCATCAAATTCCCTCTTTGTGTTTCCTCGGACAGTGTTTCCCTGTTGAGCTGCAGGTGGAAGTATAGAAAAAAAAGGAGGAACTTTGGCACTAAAAAGACTGTAACGTTGAAAGATATCTACTTGATTTGACTCATTTGGACGCTGAAGCTTCATATTAGCTTCAGATAAACTTTTAACCCTTTAACATCCACCGGGTCGCCGGCGACCAGCTTACACCAGTTGTAAGCGGCAGCATCACACAGTAATGAGTCAAAGCAAGTGGCACAATTTGGCCAATTGGAGATGATTGGAGAGGTTCAGGGACACCAGACACTAAAAACTCCCATAAGGTTAGAGGCCTAGAGGTCTGGAATTTTATAAGGTATGTGGTGATATGTCTGCATAGTTGTGGCATAAAGCGTGTCCTAACTATAGTTATTCATATATGACTCATTATAGACGAGGACCAAAAACACTTTTTTGAGCCTTATTTGAACTGATGTAGTTTTGTTTGTGTTTTAGCCACATGCTAAACAAACACATTTCCCAAAACTAGAAGATGAAGCCTAATACATGTATCACGGCCTTACAGTTCTTCTGTTATAAGCTTTTCCATTCGGGTATGCCAAATAGAAATCTCTATAAAAGGGGTGGATGTTAAGGGGTTAAATACATTTTTACACAGAAGGAGGACTGTGGATTTTCATTGTAAGGTCATTATGAAGAGATCTTCTAATGGTCAGTATGAACAGGAGGAATGATTACAGCAAGAAACACACTGACTGTTGGTTTAAGACACACATGATAAAGTGTGAACTTGTCCTTTAACATCATCACTGTAACAACTTTCATATTCCTGCCTTTTATTTATTTCTTCTATTATTTTTGGACAGTTACATATCATGTTATTCTTGCTATTAGTGATATTAGCATATGTGTTTATTAATTTGTATCACAGAGTCATTAATTATTCTAATTATCTTTCATTCTTGTCTTTTTTTCTATTTTCTTCTCTATGTTCTTTATGTGTTTTGTATGTTTTTATAAACTTCAATTTTGGATGTTGTTTTTTTAAGCAATCCTTTTTTACTCCTTTTAATGAATTACATTTTTTGTTTGTTTGTTGTTATTTGTACACTCAATGAAGTAACCTAAAACTAACTATATATATTCAATTAAATGTCACATCTAATAATAAAAATCAACATTAACAAACAACATAACAAGTAATGACTGTGATACTACTAATAATACTTTTATTAAGCACCTTTCATACATGAGATGCAGCTCAAAGTACTTTACATGAAACTGCACAAACTAAGTTTCTAATATGAAGGAATATCAGGACATAAATGTTGATACTGATACTTTTTATTGATCATTATATAAATATGCAGTATTCTCATGTACAGCAGAGAAATGTGTCATTTATTAGGTGAACTGTTAATTGACCACATTTCTTTTTACTAATCTCTGTTAATCACTTCAGGCTTAAACACTGAAAGGTTTTTAATTGTAAACATGTAAATGTAAAAAAATGTCAAAATGTTATTATCTTAAAATCTGTGTATATCTTCCATCTCCTCCACAGTTGAACTCTCTGTGTTATTAGATCTCAGGTGTCTCATCTGGAGGTTCCCAGAAATAAAAATAAAAAGCATGTTTAGTTTCACTCAGGTGGAAAAAAACTGCAGCAGGAATTAAAGTTGGATCAGCAGATTTGAAATGTTTGAGTTTGTTTCCACCTGAACCTGCAATAATTACACCTGAATGAGCTGCAGATCTCTAAGTTTAACTTTACAATTATCCCAAATTGTTCAGATTTACTTTACTTGCAGTTTTTTTAAGTTTTAATGTTTGTGTTGTATTTTTGCTTTTATTGTCTTGTGTACACAAGCAAAACACAGTGAACTGCTGTCATTGGACCACGCTGTTTAAATAAAGGTTGATTGAATTGCCTAAACCAACAAATCACTGCACACAACACCAGCAGAGACGTAAACAATGTTTGAAACTAAACATTTCTGTGCTGAAATGATGCGTCTGTTCTTTGATGATCAGCCTGTTCCACTGACTACGTTATGAGCTTTCATTTTGAAGGTTGATCCGCTGTGGTTTCTTGTGTGTCTCTGACAGCTTGATGAAGCCAGGAAACAGGGGGCGTGGGCCTGTGACGTCATCCTCAAGGAGGGACGGGAAGTTAATGTTAGAGTGAAACTCACGTGACCAGTTCATGTTAAAAATGTATTAATGATCAATAAAAAAGTAAATATTCATCAGTAAAGAAACATTCCGACATCTCTGTAAATCCAGAGGTTGAAGACGTACTCAGATACTTTACTGCAGTAAAAGTACATAAGTATTATGAGCTTGATGTAGTTAAAGTATTGCAGTAAAAGTACATAAGTATTATGAGCTTGATGTAGTTAAAGTATTGCAGTAAAAGTACATAAGTATTATGAGCTTGATGTAGTTAAAGTATTGCAGTAAAAGTACATAAGTATTATGAGCTTGATGTAGTTAAAGTATTGCAGTAAAAGTACATAAGTATTATGAGCTTGATGTAGTTAAAGTATTGCAGTAAAAGTACATAAGTATTATGAGCTTGATGTAGTTAAAGTATTGCAGTAAAAGTAGTGGTTTGGTCCCTCTGACTGATATATTATTATATATGACATCATTAGATTATTAATAGTGAAGCATCAGTGTTAGAGCAGCATGTTACTGTTGTAGCTGCTGCAGGTGGAGCTAGTTTACACTACTTTATATACAATTAGCTATTTTAGTCCACTGGTTCCCAACCTAGGGGTCGGGCCCCTCCAAAGGGTCAGCAGATAAATCTGAGGGGTGGTGAGATGATTAATGGGAGAGGAAGTTTGGTGTAAAATGAAGGTCTTTGCACATCAAGTCTGTTATTTTCATCTCAAACTGTCGTCCAAACAGTTGAAGTCAGTATGAATGAATGAACTTTATCTGCAGGAGAGACATGAGTGACATTTTGGAGCAGGTAGCACCACCATGTGGCCATTTATAAAACATTTCTCTTTTAACTCCTGAACTGTGACCAACAGAAGGAAATTTATGTTTCATTGATTCATTGGTTCAAGATAAATGTCAGTTTAGGCTGAAACACGTTTTCCATCATTTTGAACTTTTTTCACTTCTTTTACATATTTCATCCAGTTTTTCTGAAAGTTTTCATGAATCAAACTGAAAACACACTCACACTTCCTCAGACCAGGTCTCGGTCTCTGCGGTCCACCATGGTCCATCCTGGAGGAAGAGACAAAGTCACAGTCAACTTCATACACCTTCACTCATATCCACCATTAAACATGAACCAGAGTCCCTCAGTCAGTCACAGTGTCCACGTGTCTGTCCATACCTGAGAGTGTCCATCTGTCTGTCTATACCTGAGAGTGTCTACCTGTCTGTTCATACCTGGGAGTGTCCATCTGTCTGTCTATACCTGAGAGTGTCTACCTGTCTGTTCATACCTGGGAGTGACCATCTGTCTGTCTATACCTGAGAGTGTCTACCTGTCTGTTCATATCTGAGAGTGTCCATCTGTCTGTCCATATCTGGGAGTGACCATCTGTCTGTCTATACCTGAGAGTGTCCACCTGTCTGCTTATCTCTCTGGTCTCAGCGTTTGATGTGAACATCTTTAATATAGCATGATTTGAAACCCCACTAAAGTAGCGTCATGAACAGGATTTTGCAGCTGTTCCAGATTGGGTCCTCATAAAGGACCCAATCTGGAGGTGGTGCCAGGGGACCACGTGTATGTAAAAGTCTACAGGAGGAAGTGGCACGACCCAAGGAGACTGGAGACTGCAATTGCTGAAGCAATTAATTAATTAATTAATCTGATGCCATTTTGTTTTTACTTTGGAAGAAGAAATGCCTTTAAAGTTAAATATTGTTCGACAGCATATATAAAGATAGTAAGAAGATTTAACAGAAATTTACCGAAGTTTGTCAGTTCATATTTTTCATTTCAATGATGTTTACTATGTGATTGCAGTAATTTAATTAACTAACTTGTTGTTTTCCACAATATTTCTGATTTCATTTCATTCAGTGTTTAAAAGTTTAATGTAAAGAAAATCATGTGCAACATTTCCCGAGCAGCAGATCTACTTTGTATGTTCACCTGCATGTAGAGGACATGACAGTAATTCTATGTTGTATATTTTGTTATTTTTTCAATTATAATAGATTGTCATGACTGTATGCACATTGAGTCTTCATTGAAGATGAAATGACAGAAATGTATATCCTGACTCACATGTTGGCGTGAAAGCACTTTTAACTACTGTATATTTGATATTACAACACTTCAGCTCAGACAGACACAATCTTTTTAGTATCAAAAACTCTTTGTGTAAACTGTAAACTGGGGAGAAGCCAAAATATTACTTTATAAGTACAGTAATAAAAATTACACGAGAGTTTCCAGTCTGCAGTGTGGACTCTCCAGCCCAACAGACAACAGCTTCACTCCTTTATCCAGCAGGTTGTTGTCACTCAGATCCAGCTCTCTCAGACTGGAGGACTGGGAGCTGAGAACTGAGGACAGAGCTGCACAGCTTCTCTCTGAGAGGTTACAGCCTCTCAGCCTCTCAGCAGCCTCTCAGTAGAACAAAAGAAAACAGTTGCAAATATTAATTATCTCCCTTGAGCAAAGAATAAACTACATCAATCTGGATAGTTCTGTGTGCACATACAGAGCTTTGTTGGAGGCTTTGATCACTGGCAGCAGCCGCAGAGTATTTCTTCAAGTCAAACACATCCAGATCTTTTTCTGATGACAGTAAGATGAAGACCAGAGCTGACCACTGAGCAGGAGACAGTTTATTTCTGGAGAGACTTCCTGATCTCAGGTACTGTTGGATCTCCTCCACTGGAGAATGATCATTGAGTTCATTCAGACAGTGGAACATATTGATGCTTCTCTCTGCAGACAGATTCTCACTGATCTTCTTCTTGATGTACTCAACTGTTTTCTGATTGGTCTCTGTCCTACTTCTTGTCTTTTTCAGCAGACCTTGTAGGACAGTCTGATTGGTCTGCAGTGAAAGACCCAGAAGGAAGCAGAGGAACAAGTCCAGGTGTCCATTTGGACTCTTTAAGGCCTCGTCCACAGCGCTCTGGTAGAAAAGTGTTGATTTGCCTCTGAACAATTCAGACCACCAGGATGTTGTTTGTTTTCCTGCCAGCAGATTGACTCCTTCATGTTAAATCTGTTAAAATCCTCTTACTGCTCTGCAGATGGTCAGCCAGCTCCTCCTGCTTCATTCTCCTCAGGAAGTGCTGTGTGATCTTCAGAAATGCTTCTCTGATGCTCCTCTTGTGCTCTTCATCCTCACTGCCCAACACCTCCTCATCCTCACTCTGACTCTCTAAGCATTCTGGGTAATCTGGACTCAGACCCCTCTGGACTTTCTTCAGTTCATTCTTCACAAAAGTGACGATGTTCTCCTCCAGCAGCTGGAACAGAAAGATAAACTGAACATTTAATTTAAACTGGTAGAACACAACATGTGATTCATCTGTCAGTCTGAAGGCATGCTGGTCTAAACAGAGCAGCATGGACACCTTTAGGACTTGAATGGTACTTCAGTATTTCATCTGTGGCTGATGGAGTTGATATTATAGGTGTGTTTGTACATGTACACACCATAAATATGGAGTCCAGGTGTGTTTGATGCTGCTGTGCAGACTGATCACTGGGAATCTCTGAGCTCTGCTGCTGAACTCTGTGGAGAAAACATCACATTTAAGGACATTTAATGACTCAAATCTGCACACAGCTTATTAAAGATGTTCTGTCATGATGACAAAATGAACTCCTGTAAATGCTGGATACTGGATTTCAAGTTCTTACCTTCCATCAGCAGGTTGCACGACTTTAAAGTTAATAGGACGCTCGATAGAGTCGTCACTCTTCATGGACACACAGCTGGGTTCAGGAGAGTCTGCTCTCTGCTGCTGCATCCTGATACAAATAAAACAGTGACAAAAGCATGAAGCTAAAACCAAAAAAAATGAAGGATTAATCATCAGTTTAAATCCCAGAATTAAATAGAAATCTGATGTGTTTAAATTCCTCCAGTGATGAAAAGAGGATGGCAGGCGACTTGGTGATGAGTCAACAGAAGAAGAAGGAAGTGAGGATGTTCTACAGGAGTTCTATGGCTCAGTAACAATCTGTGCCAACCTCAATAACTAAAGATGGAACTATAAACATCCCAGTTCAGCCTTCAGATGGATGAACACAACATCACGCAGCTTTTACTCTGTACAGACTCTGTTAGAGGAGGTACAAGGTGATCCAGACATTGTTTTAAAAACTGTCCCTGGTGCTTTATGTGTTTTCAGAGATGTTATGACATCAGCTTCCTCTTTTTGTATAACGTTTTCATCCATCCATTGTTTAGTATCATCTTTTAATTTTGGCAGAGTAAGATTTCCTGTAGATTTCCTGAGAATAATCTCCTGTCCATTTCCCATCTGATCCATACAGATCCTGATAATAATTTTCAAAACATTTCTGATTTGAATGGAGTCATTTATCATGTTACCCTCTTGATCTGTGAGAGAAAAAAAGGAAAAGATCCTTTTTCTTTATTTTCCCTTCTTGTTTTGTGTTGTTTGTTTGTTTGTTTAGAAGAGAGGAGAGAAGAAGAGGAAAAAGAAAAAAAAAGGTATGAAAGCCATGGAATGTGGCTGCGGGGATGCCGTGGTGACGTGGTCCTGCTTAACGCCCTGCCTGCTATTATTATTATTATTATTATTCATATTTCTACTATGATTATCGTTGTCATTTTTTAAATTGTTGTTCTCTGTATCTCCCTCTTTCTTTCTCTCTCAACCCAACCGGTCGAGGCAGATGGCGTCCACCTAGAGTCCGGTCGTACTTGAGGTTTCTCCTCATTAAAGGGGAGTTTTTCCTGCTGCTGCTCATGGAGGAATGTTGGGTCTCTGTAGATTAAAGAGTTCGGTCTAAACCTGCTCTATGTGGAAAGCGGCCTGAGATGACTTTTGTTGTGATTTTGAACTTTACAAATGACACTGAATTGAAACTAAACTGGTATAAGCTGTGCCTGATGCCAGCCGGTACATGAGGGTTCAGGGATCAGGTGGATTAATATTGTAATTATATCAATGTTTTGTCTGTTAAATTGAATAAGATGAAATAAATGACTTGAAAAAGAAAACAATAAATCAGAGCACAGAAACAAAGTGAGGAGGTGTGTTACATGTCAGTGTTGTCCTGCAGAGGGCAGCAAACACCTGCCAACACTGAATAAGAAGCTCTGTGAGAGAGGGAGCTGAGTCTTTCTGAGATGAAGATGTTCCTGTCAAACTGATAAATAATCAGCCGCCCAATCACAGCTTGGAGGCAGCGCCATGGGCGGAGCTTATCAACACCAGCCGAGGTGAAGTCAAACATGACAGACAGCCTTTCACAATAAAACAGTTTCCTGTGGGCTGAGGGACAGAACTACTGACTGTATGTTTAGTTCCATTTGTGAGACTGTTTGCAGTTTTTTTGTCTTTCTTTCTTTGATTTGTCTTTAATGAGACATTTTAGATTTTTTCTCATCTTCCATAAATGAAAAACATTCTTGTGTCCAACAATCCTTTTTATCAATTATAAATCTGATTAGTTGACTAATCAGTCATTGAGGTCTTTGTTAACTCTGAAAGTTAGTAGTTCATTATGAGTTATTATGAGTTATTATTCAGTAGTTGAGTGTCAGATGTGACAGTGAGTGTGAATAATGATGGCGGAGTGATGTGAGTGGAGAACAGTGATGGACAGTTAGAGATCCTCATCTCACCTCTGAGCTTTGGTCTGGCTGTCATGTTCCCCACACAGAGAGCTTTTAGAGGGAGGGACTCCCTCCTCTCTGTCCTCACACTGATCCATAGCAGAGAAACAGCTGCTGGGAGAGCTGCACTCAGTCACTACAACAAGGTTTCATCACAGGACACATTAGCTCTCATTCATCTCTCTAACATGTCACAAATACTGTAGAAAACAGTGAAGCAGCAGCACTTCCCATCAGACACACTGACCAGGTCCATCTGAGGACTCTGCAGCCTCTGGGACAGTTCACAACATGGACTGCAAAGAGCTTTCAGTCAAACCAAGTCTGTCTCAGTGTTGGAAGATGGTTGTGTTTTTGATTAAAATGCACCACAGCCAAGTTGATCCAAGCTGTCCAACCAGTTCTGACACTTCCTGCATTTTTCACTACTGATGTGATCTTAGATTATAATCAAAGTGCTGTTGGTTCAACCTGAGAATCACTAACAGTAATACAAGGAATCAAACTGCTCCCCTTTAACTCATAAAGAAACAAACCATCAGCAATCAAAATCTCCTGTAAAACCTGAAGGATTAAATAAATATTGTGAAACATCATCATCCAGAAACATTTCTACTGTTCAGTCAAACAGTGATTCAACACAATGTGATCAAAGTGATCATGTTCATCAGACATTTACAGATTTCTCTGGTAGGATTCTCACCTGCAGAAGTCACTTCAGGTCAACTTACAGACACTTTCCACCTTCATGTGTCGAGGAAACATTGGCAGAGAAGAAGCTGCTCATTCTCCTCGTCAGTCTAGAAACGATGTGGGGAGTGAAGGCAACAGTGGTGCCAGTGGTAATTGGAGCACTGGGGGCTGTGAGCCACAAACTGGGAGAGTGGCTCCAGCAGATTCCAGGTTCAACATCTGAGGTCTCTGAAGAGTGCAGTTCTAGGAACAGCTAAGATACTGCGCCGAACCCTCAAATTCCCAGAACTCTCTCTGAGGCGTCAGCGATTGTAATTTAATATTTTTTACAAGCTGTTCAAGTCAAATTTGTCTCATTTTTACATCTGAGAGCAGTAAAAACATCCTGAGCTTTGTGTTCTTCTGGCGACCCAGAATACACAGAGATGAAAATATTTAAACTTTTATATATTTTTGTGCAGCTGATTCACTGTTTTGAACGTAGGGAGGGTGTTCTGGATTAAATTTGATCCGTAATTATTCAAGAAGTACAATTCAAAAATGTTTTTGCTTTCTTCACATTAAGTGAAATCGTTGTGGCTGTTTTTAGTAACAGTGAACTGTAATAATAATACAGCAGGTTGTGAATGTTTTCCTCCTTAAACTAATAGTGTAACACCGACATAATAAACTCTTTCTGCTCTCTTAAAGCTTCATTTAGGATTAATCTCCCGTCTATTAATGACTGATGACGTATTTATGAATGAAAAATAGATTTGTGGTTCAGAAATTTGTTCTAGAGATTATCAGTCAGAATATAAGAAGTATCTGATGGTTAAGAAGATTTTCACTTTCTCACATTAATATACTGGGAGCGGACTGGAACTAGATAATGTGTTAATACATCTGGAGGAAATCCATCTGAATCCTGTAACGCTGACGAGTTGATCGCCTCCGTCAGCGGCATGGTTGGATAAGATGTTGACATGTATATAATATAATATTGATAATATTATGGTGAGTGAACATGAAGCAGCAACTCTGGACCCAGAATGTTGAGGTATAACTGAGTAAATTAACTCAAATAACAAGTGTTATTTGGAAGGAGAAGCCACGTCCCCTCCCCCCAGTTCATCACTGGAGCAGCTGTGGAAATGGTCCACAGCTTCAAGTACCGTGGAGTCCACATTTGCAGGGACTTGAAGTGGACCATAAACACCTCCAACATCTTAAAGAAGGCCCACCAACGCCTTTATTTTCTCAGGAGGCTGAGGCAGACCGGCCTCAATACCTCAGTACTGGCAGCTTTCTACAGGTGTGTGTGGTGGAGAGTACACTCACCTTCTCCATCACCGCCTGGTATGAGTACTGCTCTGCTGCTGACAGGAAGGCGCTGCAGAGAGTGGTGGAAACAGCCCAGAAGATCACCCGCAGCAGTCTTCCTTCCATTGAGGACATCTACATCAGCAGGTGTAGGAGTAGTGCGGCCCGCATCATGAGGAACCCTACCCACCCGACCCATGGACCGTTTGACCCGCTCCCCTCAGGCAAGAGGCTGCGGAGCATCAAGACCAGAACAACTAGGCTCAAACGCAGCTTCTACCCAGAGGCGGTTAGACTGGTGAACTCCATCCCTCAGTGAATGAACATTCATTGTTTCTGCCTCTGTGCTGCTGCCATGGTGTCTTCACTTAACATATTGCTCAGTTTCTCAATCCTGCACTATGGTATTATTAGACATACTGTTAATATTTATCCTATTATTGTTATTTATTCTTAGTAGAGGACTAATTATAATAGATTATTTTAGACTTATTGTATTGTACGCTGCTGGACCTGAGTACAAAGTCTGTTTCATGTGTAAGCAGCTGCAAATAACAATAAATTAACCTTGAACTGAGCCAAATAATATTAAAACTTAAAGTGACACACTAACAATCCAAGAGCCAAACTAACAACAGTCTTTAGCTGCTTTAAAGTCCCCGCTATCGCTGCCGGCTGGTGTGAAATGCATTCTGGGATACTAGGCTGTATACTTCAGTGTAAACTTAATCATTCATACTACACTGTATGCAGTACATAAACATTGAGTATGTTAGTATGTGACTCTGAACAAAGACCTAGTTACCTTGTTTACTAGCTAACAGCTGATAATAAAGTGTTGATTCAGCGCTAACGTAGCTAACAGACACCCAGCTGGTGACACGCTGCCACCTGCTGGTTTGAAGTGTGAACATGTTGCATCTTTAAAGTGTCATGAAAACTCTCCCAACATGATAATTAATAGATTTATTTTCACAGAAGGAAACATCATATTCATCACATGACGAGCTTTAAAAACTCCACTTTAATCTCTTCAGAAAGCCCTTTTTTACTGGATGTGAATGTTTTGAAGCAGTTAAGATGTAAATGTAGGAACAGACGTGGTCCATCTCCCTTTACAGACATTTATAGATTTCTGTTTGTGGATCTCAGAAACTCAAGTGAGCAGCAGGAAGTAGAAACAATAAATAAGAGGACATTTCAAACGGTGACACTGGTTTACCGTTAAAAAAAGCAAATATCCAAAGTTCAGACAACACAGGCGGAGTGCTGATATTATCAATATTACGGTAATATGATACTTTCAGTAAGAAAATGAAATGATTCATTACAACTTGGTCATGTGACATTTGTGCGTATGTTTGCTGTGAATGTTTCGTTAGGTTTATTACACACATAGCTGCTGCAGAAGCCCCGCCCCCTCCCGTCACCACGACGATGATGTCATCACAGGGTCATGTTTTCTAAAAACGTAAATACAGTTGAGAGAGAAGCAGGAAGTGAAGCTCAGAGAGATCAAAGCAGGCAGTGGAGGGGGTGTGGCTCTGTGGCGGTGGGGGGGGCGGGGCGGGGCTTAGTGGGCGGAGACTCGGGCTCCTGCGGCAGCTGCTGCGTCTCCGCAGCTTCAGTCCAGATCCTGAATACGACGGCAGATCTCAGCTGTAAACTCTGAACACTTGGAGTTTCCTCCCAGGTCCTTCGTCAGTACCTGAGAGAGACAGAGAGAGAGAGAGAGAGAGAGAGAGAGAGAGAGAGAGAGAGAGAGAGAGAGAGAGAGAGAGAGAGAGACAGAGAGAGAGAGAGAGAGAGAGAGAGAGAGAGAGAGAGAGAGAGAGAGAGAGAGACACAGAGAGAAGAGAGAGAAACAGAGAGAGACAGAGAAACAAAGAGAGAAGAGAGAGAGAGAGAGAGAGAGAGAGAGAGAGAGAGAAACAGAGAGAGAGAGACACAGAGAAACAGAGAGAAGAGAGAGAAACAGAGAGAGAGAGACAGAGAAACAAAGAGAGAAGAGAGAGAGAGAGAGAGAGAGAGAGAGACAGAGAAACAGAGAGAGAGAGAGAGGAGAGAGAGACAGAGAGAGAGAGACACAGAGAAACAGAGAGAGAGAGAGAGAGAAACAAAGAGAGAAGAGAGAGAGAGAGAGAGAGAGAGAGACAGAGAAACAGAGAGAGAGAGAGAGAGAGATGCTGTCAGTCGGCTTTCAGGGATTATTATTAAGTATCAATAATCAATATTTCCTCTGTAACGGGTCCTGTGAGGCCCAGAGAACAGAACCAGCTGCTAAACGCTGCAGGTTCATTAAAACAAGAACTTTGTGGAAAATAGTTCCTTAAAGAACCTGTTTTTATGGTTCTCTGAGGAACCTTTGAGGTTCTTTAAAGATCTCTACTCTAAAAGGTTCTTTGGCATCAATCCCAGGAACTGGTTCCTGTTAGCTCCTTTATGTTTCTCTGGTTCCTGGTTATATATATATATATATATATATATATATATATATATATATATATATATATATATATATATATATATATATATATTATATATATATATATATATATATATAATATATATATATATATATATATATATATATATATATATATATATATATATATATATATATATATATATATATTTATATGAACCAATCATCGGATAATTTGTAATTCATTTGTAATTCACAAACCAAAAAACAGTAAATCTGTTATTTGTTTCAAAACAAAAAACAAAAAAACGTTTTTGGTGTCAGAATCAAATAACAAAAAACCAATCAAACTCGGCCCGTTGTTGGTTTTTGCTGATTCATTTTATCGTTATTCCTTTTTGGATTGAATATCCAGCAGGTCTGCCGACATTCAGCTGATTCGTTTTTGAGTTTGAAACCAAAAACGAAGTCATGTGATCTATTCCTGTTTTGTTTCCCAACAAAAATCCATAAAACCAAATTTAAAAGACTGTGCAAATTTTGGTTTAGAAATCAAGTACTTTTGTCAGTTCTGTACAATAGCGGCTACATTAGCCTACCCATGATCCTCAGCGACCGTTGCTATGGTGAAGACGCCAGCGGCAGCCACACATGTGTGTAAACGGGATGAAGACGAGGTTATAAAACTGAACTTTACATTTCACATCCCTCATTTCAGCCCTACACTCATCAAACTGGACTTTAGATTGTGCATTTTATTCAACCTCCGCTGTTACATCATGTAATTATTAATTATTTATGTTTAATTTATTCTCTCGTCACCTTCATATATTTCATACACTTTGTTTCTTTGTCCATAGCAACATTATTTTCTTTGCAGTTCAGTGTTCAGTAAAGCTCGTTGATCCCGATCATAACCAATAATCTGCAGTGTTACATAATGTTATTCTGACTATATGTTAATATGTCGCTGTTTTGTTTTGAAACAAGTAACAGATTTACTGTTTTTTGGTTTTTGAATTACAAACGAATTACGAGTTATCCGATGATACCCGGACCAACATGACGTCTATATTTTTAAGCCAACATGTGTCAAACAGTTTAGAATAATTAAAGACTGAACCTGCTGTGACTCGAGGTGGCTAATATAGAAGCTAACGCTACGTTAATACAGTTATTGTTCACGCTGTAATAACTGGATTTCAAACACTAAACGCTGCAGAAACATTCAGACCTGATGTTTACTGAGAAAAGGTGAAAATGCAAAGCTTGAACTCTGCTGGTTCCAAACATCTCAGGACGTCAGCTGACACCTTCAGGCTGCAGCTCTGTATAAACCTCAGATTTCCTCCAGTTGATGGATTTAGATCAGAGAAACAAACAGTTCTGGACTGTTTGGATCCTCCACACAGACTCCAGCATTAAACTCGTTGTTTCCAGTCTGACCTTCTTTTCTCTGATGGTGTCGAAACAGGCCGTCTGGATCTTCTGGCCGCAGTCATGGAGACCCATGTGACGCAGCATCATGACGGCGCTCAGCAGCAGGGCGGTGGGGTTCGCCATGTCCATGCCGGCGATGTCGGGGGCGGTGCCGTGAACCTGCGGCACAAACAAACACAAACAAATAAACAAACACAGTCACAGTCAGCTGCAGTCGGATCTGTTTCCGTTAAAACTTTATTTAACGTGTGAAAGTTCTTCTGCTTTATGGAAACCAGTCAGACGTACTGGTTATTCTCAGTGGTTCAAAGTAATTACATTCTGGTCACTCTGAGTGAATTTGGTAACCATGGCGACACGTTTTGTTTTACAACTTCAAGTATTTTGAATTCATTACGCTCCGATTCACCTCTGACTTCTTCTCCATAGCAACAGCAGCTGAGGCTCATGGGTATTGTAGTGAACCAGTAGGATCGAGGAAAAAACCCTTCAGGAACCAGCAGCTGCTGTTTGTTCTTCTTCTGTGGTGCATTTTGTTCTTTATGTGTCAGAAGTTATTAAAAATGTAGAGATGTAGAGATATAAATATTCATCAATTAACAGAAAACTCATAATTCTCATCTTCATCTTCATCGTCTAAAACCAAACGTCTTCATCACCACAGTCCTGCTGACGTCATTAAACTCAACGTGACCTTTGGTTTCATCAACTAAATAACTTGTTTATCATCAGACATCATCATCATCATCATCATCATCATCAAACGTCTTTTAAATGTTAATAAGAGAAAAACAAACCGATTCAAAGATGGCGACTCCGTTCGCTCCGATGTTCCCGCTGGGAGTGACGCCGAGTCCTCCGATCAGACCGGCGCACAGATCACTGTGACAGACACACGATTCAAAGTCAACAAACGATCAGCTGATGTTTGTCTGTAAACACGATGAATCTGTAGGAACTGACCTGAGGATGTCTCCGTACAGGTTGGGCATCACCAGAACATCAAACTGAGTCGGATCCTGAACCATCTGAAGTGAGAAACATCAAACGTTTGATAACATATGAACTGATTCATCCGACATAAACGAGCTTTAAATGAACAGTAACAGTCAGAACACTACATGATGTCAGTTCATCGTCTAGTGAATCAGTTAAAGTGTAAATATGTTTTTGAAGTGTTTTTGCTGTGGTGAAACTAACACTGTGTGTTTAAAGGGTTTTATCTTTAAGCTCAGAGCCTGAAGAACTAATAATAACGTCACAGCAGCAGGGACGACGTTGTTTAGTTGAACCATGAAGTGCAGCTGTGTGGAAACATCTGCATTAGTTATGTTTCTCTGCTTGTTTATTCACGTTTGTCCTTTAATTTGTCACCTGTATGTGTGTTATTATATATATATGTATATATATATATATGAAGAGAGATAGAGATAGATGATGATTTGTTGAAACTAACCATGTGAGTAACAGTGAACTTACGTTGAGACAGACGGTGTCGAGGTACATCTCAGTGAACTTGATGTCTTTGTAGTTCTCGGCCACCTCGCGACATTTTCTCAGAAACAAACCGTCTGACATTCGCCTGGACGGACGGATGATTATTAGACATTTTATCAATCAATCAAGAAAATAACTGTCAGTTCGTTCATGTGAAGGAGTCAAAGACAGAAGCTTCATTATTGATTTATCTGCTCACTACTTCCTTAATTAATCACCTATAATCAACTTAATGGATTAGAATATCGGTTTGAACAGCAACAGAGAAAATTCACTTGTTGGAACAAAACCAGAAGAAGCCAAAATACTTTCTGCAGCTTTTGTTACCAAAAGAATTCAAATCTGTGTTTGATCAGATTTTAACGATGTTGTTCAGGATGTTTCTGTGTTTAAATGTTCGTCTGTGAAACCAGCAGATAAAAACACACAAGACTCAATAACAGATCAATAAAAACGACAGAACAGACTGAAGAGACGTTAGTTCAGCTTCACATCAAACTTACAGCCGTTGATTGATTTAACGATCTAAACACTTTATTAAGTGAGTCACTCTGACTGCATCTGTTACATCTAATCATTTATATTTTATTATATCAGTGTTTCCCCTTTAATAGTAAAAGAACCCGCGTTTTTTTAAAACGCCAAAAATAAGTTCATTCACAAATCAGCAGCGTTTCGGAGCCTCTGATCAGCGCTGTCTCGAAATGCGAGTCAACGTCTGTGTCGTCGCCATGGAAACTGCAGGTAGCGAGTGAGCGAGCGTCAGAAAAGTGACGGTGAGCAGAGGAAAAGGTGAACGGTGAGGCCGAATCCAGACGGAATCAGGCGGTGCAGCGTTCAGCCGCAGGGAGGAGCTGCGTCACTTTAAAACACTTTAACCGACGTCACTGCATTGAACTCTGCAGCTGAGAGTTTAAATCCGTTATTATTATTTAGAAGCTGGAAACGTTTACCGCCATGTTGTCTCGCTGGCGGCGATTCAACCGACAAACACGCTGCCCGAGACTTTCAGGCTGCAGCTCTGCTGTCGGTTAAAGACGCGAAGCTGCGTCCGGAGCGAAAGGTGACATCATCACATCAAGAGTATCATTAATACGACCCGTCTGTTACTGCTTAAAAACTATTGATTAATTATTAGAATTGTTGCTATTAATTGTCTTTTGATCAACTAATTTATGAATCGACTTCTCGTTCTGTTAAAGAAACTCCTGCATCATGTTTCATGTATATAGATCATTACAGATATAGATTATTGATCATTAATCGTTGTGTTGTGTGTCGTACTCACATGATGTTGGCTTTGTGGACGGCCGTCACGCTGTTTCTCTGGTTGTTTCTGGCGTATTCGAAGGCGTACTCAGCGATGCGTCTGCTGGCGTTCTCGGTGATCAGTTTGATGCTCTGAACGACGCCGTCGACGATCTGCGACAACGAGACGACGGACAGATTGACAGCAGAGAGAAAGAACGACATGAATCCACTCGACACACCAAGGCTGAGACCAGAACTGGTAGGTCCAGTCCTCTACTCATTGATCAATTAATGTTTGAATGAGTTCATTTAGTCACTCACCACGTGTTCGATGCCGCTGTACTCGCCCTCCGTGTTCTCTCTGATGGTGACCAGGTCCACGTCGGTGTACGGCGTCTTGTAGCCCTCGATGGAGACGCAGGGTCGCACGTTGGCGTAAAGGTCGAAGGTCTTCCTCAGCAGCAGGTTCATGGAGGGGTGACCCGCGGCGATGGGCGTCTTCAGAGGTCCTGCGGGAGGAACGACGTTTAGAAAACAACCACAGCTGCTTTTTTTTTAAAGTGGCGTCGTCCAGGTTACGACTGACCTTTCAGTCCGATCTTGCTCCGGTCCATGGACTCTTTAGCGTCAGGAGGGATCATCCACCGGCCGCCTGGTCCCTTTATGGCCGTCACGTTCCTCTCCTCCCACCTGATCGGAGCCTGCAGGTTCAAATAGAAACATTACAACAGCTGCTGCCGCCGCCGCCGCCTGGAGAGTCTTTCCTGTTCTTCTCTGTGATCTCAACACTCACTTTAGCAGCTTCAAAGATCTTCATGACAGCAGAGGAGATCTCTGGACCGATGCCGTCGCCAGGAATCAGAGTGACGGTCTGCATCTGTAGAAACAAACCGTCCGTCAACCTGATCATCACTTCCTGTCTGTCAAACTACAGGAAACAGTCAAACGTGAACGCTGCTGTTTGGAGTCAGTGTGCAGCTCCTTCATCATGTTTAACATCATCCTCGTCATCATCCTCCTTCATCACCAAAACTGATTTACTGTCAATCAGATTCATGTTCAGGTTTCTGTATTTGACACGTTCTACAAACATGATACTCAAGACTCCAATAATCAGGACTTAAAAACAAGAAAATAAATAACTGCTAGAATTAAAAAAGGTAAAAATAAAGAAACGTTGCTTCTATAGTTTCTGTTGCTTCGTCTGGTTCGTCTGAGCGATGGCTGTAAACGTCCGTCCAGGAGAAGCTGAAAAGAGTCGAAGTCGTCCTTTAAATCAGCTGATTATCTGCTGTAACGACTCATCGATCGGCTTATTCAACCTTTTTATTTAATTCAGAGTTTCTGTTTTTAAAGATGTTTCTGAATCATGAACAAGATGAAACTGATTCAATAAAAGTCTGATAGAATAAAGTCGTCATGGTGATTATTTAGTCATAACTGTAACCGTAACAACGCGGCAGGTCGTCATCAATCAGTCGTCACGTGTTTGATGTTTCATTAAAGCATCACGTCTGTCTGCTCTGATTCTTCTGCAGACGTTAAATCATCGATCAGCTGCTGCGACACATTTATTTTATTTATTTACGTTTTTAAAGATTTTTATTCACAATCTGAGAAGTTTGTTGGACAAACAATGAATCCAGAAAATAATCAATAATAATAATCAATAATGAGAATATTGATTAGTTGATCTTTAAAGGCTCGTTCTGCTTCTAGAGCTGCAACTAATTATTGTTTCAATTAATCAATTAATCTGCTGATTCTTTTTCAATTTAATTGATTGAAATCTGCAAATAAAACATCAGAAATTAAAACTTTTATAAAGATCAAAGTTCTTCTTCTTCTTCTTCTTATTTATTCTGCTGACTGAAACAATTCATTCTGATGTAATAATAAATCTTCAGACGTTTCATCAGTTTTCATCTTCAGCTCAAAATGTTTGTAAAAGTGGAAACATAAATATTTATAAATCCCTGCACACTGATTGGCTGACAGCTGAGTGACGTCTAACAGATTCACCTGATTGTTGAGTCGTTTTTTTAAATAAGAAAAAGTCCAAATTCTCTGATTTCAGTTTGTTAAATGTGAATATTTTCTTGTGTCTTTCGTCTGTGACGGTGAACTGAAGATCTTTGATTGTGGACAAAACAAGACATTTGATGACGTCGTCTTTGAGAAACACTGATCCAAACAGATAATGAGAACGACGGTAGAGAGAAACATGGGTGTGTGAGGAAGACTCACCCCTCTGGAGAAGGAAGCTGCAGACAGAGCAGGTCTCCGGACCGCCTGGGACAGCTGGAGACAACATGAAGGTCACATTAACACAAACACTCGAGACTGTTCAAACAACCACCAGAATCATCGACTGCAAGTATTTAAACACAACCGCACTGCAGCTTTAATACTGTTTCATCTGTCAATTATCAGTAGATATTAATATTAGTGTTATCTTCAATAAGTAAAGAGAAACTGAGATACTATTTCTGGACAGAAACATCATGGTTTAGGTGTCAGGGTACAAAATAATACAAGTATATTTTATTTGTCTGTGATTGGTTCTTTACTTTAATCTCAACAAGCCTCCTAAACGCATTTTGTTCATCTCAGTTTTGTGTTTTAATCCCAATAAAAAGCTTCAGTTTAAAGCATAAAAACCTTTTAATGTCACATGTTTAGTGTATTTTTAGTCCTTGTATGACCTGCTGGACTGAATCTATGTTTAGTTGTTCCTGATTTAGTATCTGGACATGTAAATATAAACGTACAGTAATTACTGAGCAGCAGGAAACACCAGCGGCTGTTCAACTGGTTTATGACGTTTTTATTGTGTCCTCTGGTCAAAGTTTTTAACCCAGAATGCAAAATAACCTTAAATTAGCAGGTTTTTAAACAGAGTTTGGTGTTTTCAGCTTATAAGACAGAACTGACAGACTCCAGAACCTGCTTTAACAAACAGACATAATGAATATATGATAGTAGATGTACTGTCACGGTAACGTTAGCAGGTTTCACGGTGATTTAAACGGGGATAAAGTCGTGAGTGTCCCGGTGAATTAGCTCCGTTAGCTCCGTTAGCTCCGTAACTGTCATCATGCTGAAGGACACGCACACACACACCGGCAGCAGCTAGCATGCTAACCGGCTAAATGAAGCGTCATAAAAACCTTTTTCTGTTAAACTACAGAACATCGCAGCGGCGCCAAATCTTCTCCTCACACAGTAAACACGGTTTCACAGAGTTAGAAACACCGTCACTGCGTTTTATCCGTTTTTAATTCATATTTTACTCACCATTGACCTCCACGCGCTGCCCGCCATTCTGCTGAGGAAGAGGGTTCAAAGATCCACTCTGAGAGAAGAGGGTTCACTCTGCTCCGCTGCCGGGGACGAGCCGGGACAAAGATCCACTCTGTAGAAGAGGGTTCACTCTGCTCTGCTGCCGAGGACGGACGGACGGACGGATAGATAGCTTTTTCCCCGCACACAATCATGGGAAAAGAAGCGACTGTAAATCAATGGATACATTTTTTTGAACGTCACAACTTGCAAAATGACTCATTTCACTCTCAGTATTTGATCCATTTAGTCCGATCCCATTTTGAAAGTCTAGAAAAGCCACCATGTTGAATCATTTTATCCCCATTCAAGTTAGCCAGAGGGCTAAACTGAAAGCTAGCCAGCTCTAGTGAGCACGCTCCATGCCAATTATTAATTGGGCCCATAGAGCGTGTGGAGTATGTTTTCGTTGGGTAATTTCTTAGGCAGGAAGTAGCTTTTTTGGCTTCATGTGAATGGATGTATAATAAGAGCTGGATACGGCGCCGCTCAGCCTTGCAGCCAATTTTCCCCAGTTGCCACTTGCAGTATTACAGTGAAAAATTCCCCTGCGGCCCAAAAACCATTTTCCCCACAAACCACCATTATAAAAGAGACGTCTGTATAACTGTTGACAGGACACTTCCAACTGCTAACAAGGTCAATTACGACTCTTTCTACTAGGAATTTTTTATCCACAGAGGTTTTTATATTTGTAAGACTTTCCTCAAGCCGAGAAAAATGATTTAAAAATCTGTGACCTCATCACATTGTAAAGACTGTGGGCTGAGCGGCAACTTTGCGGCGCTCAAGATGATGTTGTGACGAGATGTGTTTTCTGCAGCGGCAAAATTCTGCATTTTAAACAACAATTTGCACATCAAGAGACTGGTTTATGTTCCTCCTAATGAATTCATCTCCATGATACCAGGATGACTATTTGTCACTGGCCTGAGGTTCAAGTTTTCAACCACTAACATGCACTAACATGCACTAACATACACTAACATACACTAACATACACTAACATACACTAACATGCACTAACATACACTAACATACACTAACATACACTAACATACACTAACATGCACTAACATACACTAACATACACTAACATACACTAACATGCACTAACATACACTAACATACACTAACATACACTAACATGCACTAACATACACTAACATGCACTAACATACACTAACACACACTAACACACACTAACATACACTAACATACACTAACATGCACTAACATACTGCCTGCATACAGTAAGCTCAGATGTCCACATGTTGTGAAGTATAGATGTTACAGCTGTTGCTCCATCTCTGTTTGTTTAACTGTGGTTAATAAAGGTTTATATAGTAACTAACATGAAGTTTAACTCAGACTGAACAAACAGATGCCATCATGTTCTTTCTCTCACTGTTCACTGTTAATACATTTCTGCAGATCTCTCAGTATTTATTTAATTGTTAATGTTGATGTTGTTAATGTTCATTTATTTAATTGAGTTTATTATCAAGGTCATCCATACTCGCTGAAATATTATCATAAATTCTGTTCCAAACTCTCTGGCTTTACACAAACTATGGAGAAACCTAATATAGTAATACATCAACATTACATATCAATAACTGAAGGAAAACAACCACATCTAAAGGGAACTTCATGGTTGTAAATATTATGTATGATAATAAATCACCACATTTATGGAAAAGAAAGACTTATTTTCATCTTTTGGCTGCCGGGGCTGGTGAAAATATACAAGGAGCCAATAAAACTCTGATCTACTGGCCAACTGGGCCGATGGGGAAACACGGATCTTACATGGAAGCTTCTGAAGGAGGATTTCCAACCAGCAGCAAGGACTCAGTGTGAAGGACGGAGGGCAGGACTGTCTGCTTCCTACTGGAACAGAGAAAAACTCACATGACCTCAGTGCTGTTTAGGCTGATAAATGTAAACACCATCAAGGTTATGAAGGATAAGGTTTGATAGTGAAGCTCAGATTTAGTTCATTTCTCTTTAAAAACGGTTGAAACCTCAGAAGTTACAGCAGTGAGTTTGATCATTTTGAGCATGTTGAGCAGTTGTTGATGCAACATGTTCAATATGTGAGTGTTAGTATGACTTTTATCTGACCCTATGTACTTTACTGATTTTGGGTGTTGGACATGTGACATAAACATTTCAGAGTCTGCATGTCACCTTAAGTAACATGGTATGGCCTTTCGGGGGGACCTTAGAGATACAAACAATGGATCCATGGTCAAGTTTGGAACTGGTCCAGATGTGGTTTGTTGTGACACATAATATGTTGTGAGGCAGCTGTCAATTACATGATGGATGGCTCCCAACTGACCTAGTGCCCATGGAAAACCTATGTTATTCATGTGATAAGATACAGATGTGTAACCCCATATAACCTATGCACCGACAGTGGTACGGTGCCCAGACCATCTTTGTACATGGAATGGACCCAATGGCCATCGTCTAATAAACGTCTACAAAATAAGAACTTCGCCAGCTCTTCCTTTGAACGATATCATCACACATCCTTCCTTTCAGTGAGAATCCTGAAGCTTATAGAAACAGGTTAAGTTCAGTCTGTACAAGTCATGTTTTTGCTTTCTGACGTCTCTTTATGCCTTTTGTCTGTCTTAGGTCTGACCTATAAATCAGGTCTGATGTAGGTCGTATAACTGGTATAACCAGATATATATGCTGATTTGTTTTTATTCAGGAAGCAGATGAACCTTTGCTGTGGTTAGATGTTTGTTTTCTACTAGCAGGAGTCGACCAGCAGGTGGCACCACCTTAAAGGAGAAACTTAGAGCTCAGATATTTCACAGTGAAAAAGACGTCTGGATCCTTTTAGTTGTTGATATAAATCACAGCCAGTTTATTCTGATTAATATATATAAAATACTTGCAATAGATAATATATAATTATATATATAATTACTAAACAGTCAGTTTAGTCATTTAGCATTTATGTCATATGAAGTGATTCTAATACAGTTTATACTATTGGAAACTTAATAACTCTTTATTGCAAGATGAAGAACTTAAATTGGGAATAAACAATATTATTGATAAGTATTGGAGTCAGACCTGTGCTATTGATCATTCTGGGAATGAATGAAATGTGAAATCTGAGGGGCTGCTACTAAAAAAGAAATTATTAGCAAACTTAAAAAGAGATGAAGAAATTAAAATCATCAAAGCAATTTTAGATCTGCAAATGAAAAACTGGATGTTTAAGTGATGAAGAGGAGCTGAAGGTGAATTTACTACAAAGACAGTTAGAGAATATTGATGAGGAGAAAAGCAGCTGCCTTCATTCGATCAATACATGGATCGAAAAGAGAAAAGCTGATGAAATGCTGCAACAATAATGAAGTTGGTGGTTGAAGGCAGATTATTTCTCAACATGTAGCTCAGTTTGATCAAAACGTATATTCTGGTCACATCCTGCCGGGACGTTTTGTGTTTCCTGTGTTTGACTGCTGTCCGTCCTTCTGGTCATGTGGTTTTGCTTGTTATGATGGTGGTGGGTTTAGAGGACAGCATTACTGGTTTATAGTGTTGTGTTGTGCAATTATGGGATGGTTTGGGGGGGGGGGGGTTTCGTGTATACGCAGTGATTCGTATACATGACTTTATTAACTAATTTGAAATAACTAAATTTAAATTGAATTTGTGGTTAATGAGAGAGTTTTCTCTCTATGATCAGGTTCTGTTATCCACACTGTAAAAAAAGGTTATTTCACAGAAATTTACTGTATTATTTTACAGTTTTTTTTTGTTTTTTCTACATTAAGTGTAAATGCTATTTTAAACTGTATATTCTGCATAATTCAATCATTATATTGCAAGTCTGAAACTAAAAATCACTCTCTTGCCTGAAGCTTGTGCAAAATACTGCACCAGAGTTTTAACTGGATCCAAATGTAGAGACTACTACATCACTCCAAATTAAGCATCCCAACACAGGACACCAGTCAGTTTTACATATGGTTTTAAGATTTTGTTGATCACATTTAAAGAACAGCTTGTTCTGGCCCCAACCTTAATTTCAGACAGTCGTAAACCTTTAATGTCCCTGCACTAAAAGAGGCAAAGTTTGATCATGCTCAATTTCTGTTCAAGTGGCAAACTGCACTCCTTAAGAGTGTCAGTCTCATGGCTCCCCTCTGCTGCTGCTGTGAGGGTCGGAGGCAAAGTTGCCGTTGTGTGTACATTGAAAAAAAGTACAGACAACAACGTTGACACCTGTTGGTGTGCAGGTACTTTTAAGAGCATGATACATATTTTCTGCTTTTGTATTCTCAGGACAAGGCTTGCTGAGGCTCATTGCAGAGGATCACAGCCATCGTTGGAATTCTGAAAGGAAGTGGGTGACTTTCAATCTGTCCTATGAACTTGAGGCTTTTTTTAGCATGCAGATTCACCTATTTCCATGGCCAAGGACAGTTCAATAAATATTTGTCAGAGGTTGGGGACTCAAGTTGCATGACTTGGTGCGAGTCGCAAATTTGAGGACTCACGACTTGGTTGACTAACACTTATAAGACTCGACTTGAGGCAGATGACTCGAAAAGACTTGACAGTTTTTATTTAGCTGAATCGCCTGTTTGCATTATTGTAGATGTTGAGCATGAACAGTTAACGTTTTGAGGCATGAAAGGGTGTCTTCTAGTGACGTGTGTGCAACCCAGGGTTTGAAGACAGTGTCTAGCAAGACCTAGAAAACAATGCAAGACAGGATTGAGCTCAAAGCTTGTTGAAAACATTTTCCAATACCTGCGTTGATTTTCTCTCAAGCTTAATATTACCAGACCGTTTCTGATTCAGACCAGACAGCTTATGAATTGACAGCTTTTCATGACAGAGCTTCACTGTTCTGTTTGCAGTCCCTCACTAGTTCAAAGTCAATGTAACTCAACCACAGCAGAATGGTCTCTTTCTCTTTAATCAACCGTGTGACAAATGCAATCCTTCAAGATCAGGCAAACAAGATGGTATCTTTCCTTGATGATGCTTGATGTTTGAACAATTTCAGTGTTCTAAATTAATGGATGTATTAGTCTACACAATCCACAGCAGAAAACACTAATCATCACATAGAATACTATGTTTCGTTGTGCAAGCGCCAAATGCAGGTAGATTTTCCATTTGGTGAGTAAATATACCAAAGTAGTCATGTGTTGCAGACAGAGACTCAGGCTGTAGTATAACTTGCAGTTTCTTTTATCTGTGCACTTTACAACCACAACAAAGCAGAATGTGTAGCTTACAGTCCATCAGCATATTTTTGCTGCTGTTAAAACCCACTAGCTTTGTGCTAACTACTGCAACTGGAGGAAGTTCCTCTTCTTCTACTACTTCTGCTTCAAAACTCTCACCTTACTCAAAGGCACCACCTGGTGGCAGAATGGCAGAAGTCATACAACATATCCACACACATTAATACTGCATAAAATACAACATCATGAACCCTAGATCCTGGAAAACATGTTAGATCAGATTATTTGTTTTGGTTCAAATAGTTAATTAATGTGAAGTTAATTCATAAAGTTAATCAACCTGCATGATGTTTATGTTGACATTCCAAATTGTAGTTGATATACCCCCCCCCCCCAAACAACAACAACAACAACAACAACAACAACAACAAAAAACAAGGTATGAACTGAACCATAAATAGTTGTATTGATGAATCCTAACCATAGCCATCCCTAGTTGTAGAGACTAACTAACATGTGCAGTTCTCTCATGACATGGCTCACCATTGTACCTTTTCTCTCGTGTTTTCAGTGCTTCCTTCATGGTGACTGACTTGTGACTTAATTGACTTGAGTCTAAGTCACAATGATTTAAGACTTGTTTGAGCCTTTAAGCCACAAACCAGAGACGTAAGACTCAAATTTAGTCTGGAGCTGCTTCATATACAATGAATGTGAAACTAATTTTGTAGTAATTTTTAATAAGCTTTATTTTATAGTAAACTTTCATATCTGAAACATAAAATGTACCTGTATACCAGGCTTGGGCAATGTCTACAGAATTACTTTGTAAAGCAAGCAGTAAAAGGTAATTTTATGATATATTCTGGTTATTGAACATCTTGAAATCTCATACATCTCAAATGGGGATCTGTATTGAACGGATTGCACAATATTATAAGATGTCAGTAGAAATATATATATATATATTTATTCAGTGTCAAAGTTGATATAAAGGTACTTTTACATAGATCTTCTAGTTTTTGTACATTCAGAACTCCATATATTAATGTGAAATGTCTGTAGATATATTGGGGGGTCACATAATGTTTATATAAAGTAAACCCTATACATTAATGGGAAAAGCCTGTAAATATATTGGAGAGTTGATTTTAATTACTGTTAAAATGTTTATATAAAGTTAACCTCATACATTAATGGGGAAATGTATGTTGATATATTTGATAGTTGCTTTTAAATACTTTCAAATAATGTTAGTAAATTAATGACTATTAAAATGATGTTTTTTTATATATGACTAGAGGTCGTAGAGAACAGGGTGGATGGAGGTCTGGGATTTCATATGTTGAATAATTCTTTAAGATTAAGTGGATTATAGAATTTTTAGAGAATCCCAACAGTAGCTGGACTGCTTTCCACACATACTACTTATTATTATTATATTCCTTCCTTATTTAATTCTACTGGTGGTGTTGATTTTTTATTAAAATGTAAACTGACTGAGACTCAGACTGATTCACAGACGAGCTCTTCTAGCTTTAACGTTAGTGTTTCAGTCCTCACAGAGACTTTATCTGGAATAATAAGAATAAATCTGTTTTATCGCTGATGGTTTGACGGCAGAGTTTTATTAGTTGGTAAATAAAAACAGTTTTATTGTCTTATTGAGAACTTCAACACTGTACCAGTCAAACCAGAAGAACATGTTGTTCCTTCAGCTTCACAGAAACAAACATCATCAGCTCTAAACACACTTTTATTGCAGATATTGATATTCAGAATAAACAGTAACAGACATCAGAGATGACTGGACTGCAGTAAAATGCTTCTGCTCTTCTATCGCGGCTGGTTTATAGACTTGTATGATAAATAAATATTATATTAATAATAAAGTGAAAGAATCCTTCAAGATTTCACATTGAATTGATCCTGTTAAAGAAGTGTTGGAAAGATTTCAGCTAAATATAAACTTTACCTGGTTTTTAATATTTCACTGTGATCATTCAAATATATTTTGGACAGATATTCAAAACTTTATGAACAGGAAACTAGATATGAATGTACAGATTCATTTATGGTTGGACAGCAATAATAAAATAATAAATATATATATATAAGAATCCACAGATCGAAATGTTCTGACTCCAAACCTGTTTTCATGTTTGTTGTTGAACTCAAACAGTTTAATCAAAAAAGCTACAAAGACTTTCGATATTTTAAAGATGTTTTATTTGAACTCTTAAAGGACAATAACTGTCCACTCCTTGTCTTTTTATATGACTGTTGTTTCTACACATCTTTGTTTTTAATAAAGAAAGTTTTGAGAAAAAGAGCGGGAACTCAGGGGTGGGGCCAGCGGGAGAAACACCCCAGGAAGTAAAGCCGGAAGCTAGAGACCTTTTTGACGTATATAAAGATGGATGATGCGTCTCCACTTCCTGCTACCAGACTCCTGCGCAGGTCCAGTTTTGCAAACCTGAACTGGAAAAGTTCAGCACCGAAACCGACCTGTTACCTGTTAACCTGTAAGACCCACCCCGCTGCGATATTCATGTAATAATAACTGCTCGCTTGTCGCCTTATAACACTCTGCAACATACTCTGAAGTTTCTTAATCTGACTTCACAATAAAAACCAACCTGGCGTCTGACTAGAATTGATAATATTGATAATATCAGCTGATTAAGATGTTCTCACCTGCTACCCGTCAGCATTTACTTTATTTTGTGTGCCTGGATCTGTGAATTTATAATAATTATATTTTTTATCCGTTACACAACTTTTGCAAAAGTGATGCCAACATATCTTGTTTCCGGAGCGGCCATCTTGCTTGTGTGACGTCATTTGCAGCTGATTGGCTAGTAGTCGTTACCTTCGTTGGTTAGGTTTAGTCATGAGGAGTGAGATTGGTACGGGTTAGGTTATGAATATATCCTCCACACCTGCAGAGTCAGGAAACGAGCCCTCACACCTGGACATCACCTGCTCCACCTTCTCTCCTCTGGGAGGCGCTACGGAGCCCTGAACACCAGAACCAGCAGACAACAGCTTCTTCCTCTCTGTCACCCTGATGAACAGTTAACTCACTGATCAATAACTCTGGAACACTATAAAACCAGCTGCACCTACAAATTGTATATTAATATAGTTTGAAATACAAAATGTGCAATAACATGTATACATTTCATTCATCACTGTATAGTTGAACAGGCTGTATATAGTGAACATAACGAGCAGCACCTGAAGGCAGCACGCTGGTCCCGCACCGCCTCTCCTCCTCCTCCTCCTCCTCCTCCACCTCCTCCACCTCCTCTGCGCTGAAGCGGCCGCTGGCAGCGGAGCTGTGTCCGGGAGGAGCAGCTGTACACCGGGTCAGCTGCTGCTGGATGGATGTAAACAGAGTGTGATGCCGCTGTGTGATGGGAGAAGCAGCCGAGCAGGATGGGCAACAAGCAGACAACCTTCACCGAGGAGCAGCTGGAGGCGTACCAGGTGATTCCGCACCGCGCTGACGCGGGTTTTTACCGCAAACAGAACATCAGGAATCAGATCAGACTCAGAGGACAGCAGCAGGAACATGCAGGTGCTTTAGAGGAACTAAACCTTAATTATGTTAATGAAGGTGAAGAGACGGCGCTTTACCGCCTGTGACCAGCAGAATAAAGCAGAATGAAACAGAATAGAGTAGAATAGATACAGATAGAATAGAGCAGATGTCAGGATGACTCTCCTGCTGCTGATTGGCTGAGCTCCAGCCTCCAGCCTCTGCATCCTGCTGCTGTCTGGCTGACTGATGGTGTGAAAGCAGATCCTCCCTGTGACTCACTGACTGTCTGTCCCTCCACAGGACTGCACCTTCTTCACCCGCAAAGAGATCCTGCGGTGAGTTACAGACGTCTTCCACATCTGCTGGTTGGATTGTTTCAAAATCCACTAACAGCTTCATGAGCAGGAGTCGATCTGGAGGCCTCAGAGGCTTCACGAGGCTGCTGCACATTCATGACGTCCTCAGATTACTGTCAACTGCAGCATTTTAACTAGTTAAATCCTTCAGTAGTCTACAGTAATCTACAATAATCTACAGTAGTCTACAGTAATCTACAGTAGCCTACAGTAATCTACAGTAATCTACAGTAGTCTACAGTAATCTACAGTAATCTACAGTTGTCTACAGTAGTCTACAGTCATCTACAATAATCTACAGTAGTCTACAGTAATCTACAGTAATCTACAGTTGTCTACAGTAGTCTACAGTCATCTACAATAATCTACAGTAGCCTACAGTAATCTATAGTAGTCTACAATAGTCTACAGTAGTCTACAGTGATTTACAGTAGTCTACAGTAATCTATAGTAGCATACAGTAATCTACAGTAATCTACAGTAGCCTACAGTAATCTATAGTAGTCTACAATAGTCTACAGTCATCTACAATAATCTACAGTAGTCTACAGTAATCTACAGTAATCGACAGTAGTCTACAGTAGTCTACAGTCATCTACAATAATCTACAGTAGTCTACAGTAATCTACAGTAATCGACAGTAGTCTACAGTAGTCTACAGTCATCTACAATAATCTACAGTAGTCTGCAGTAATCTACAGTAGCCTACAGTAATCTATAGTAGTCTACAGTAGTTCACAGTAATCTGCAGTAGTTTACACTAATCTACAGTAGTCTACAGTAATTTATAGTAATCTACAGTAGTTTACAGTAGTCTACAGTAGCCTACAGCAATCTATAGTAGTCTACAGAAATCTACAGTAGTTTACAGTAATCTACAGTAGTTTACAGTAATTTACAATAGTCTACAGTAGCCTACAGTAATCTATAGTAGTCTACAGTAATCTAAAGTAGTTTACAGTAATCTATAGTAGTCTACAGTAGCCTACAGTAATCTATAGTAGTCTACAGTAATCTACAGTAGTCTACAGTAATCTACAGTAGTTTACAGTAATCTACAGTAGTCTGCAGTAGCCTACAGTAATCTATAGTAGTCTACAGTAATCTACAGTAGTCTACAGTAATCTACAGTAGTTTACAGTAATCTACAGTAGTTTACAGTAATTTACAGTAGTCTACAGCAATTTACAGTAGTCTACAGTAATCTACAGTAGTTTACAGTAATCTACAGTAGCCTACAGCAATTTACAGTAGTCTACAGTAATCTACAGTAATCTACAGTAGTCTACAGTAATCTACAGTAGTTTACAGTAATCTACAGTAGCCTACAGTAATCTATAGTAGTCTGCAGTAATCTACAGTAGTCTACAGTAATCTACAGTAGTTTACAGTAATCTATAGTAGTCTACAGTAGCCTACAGTAATCTATAGTAGTCTACAGTAATCTACAGTAGTCTACAGTAGTTTACAGTAATTTACAGTGGTCTACAGTAGCCTACAGCAATTTATAGTAGTCTACAGTAGTCTACAGTAATCTACAGTAGTTTACAGTAATTTACAGTAGTTTACAGTAATCTACAGTAGTTTACAGTAATCTACAGTAGCCTACAGTAGTTTACAGTAATCTACAGTAGTTTACAGTAATCTACAGTAGCCTACAGTAGTCTACAGTAATCTACAGTAGTCTACAGTAATCTACAGTAGTTTACAGTCATTTACAGTAGTCTACAGTAGCCTACAGTAATCTATAGTAGTCTACAGTAATCCACAGTAGTCTACAGTAGCCTGCAGTAATCTACAGTAGTTTACAGTAATTTACAGTAGACAGTAGTCTACAGTAATCTGCAGTAGTCTACAGTAGCCTACAGTAATCTATAGTAGCCTGCAGTAATCTACAGTAGTTTACAGTAATTTACAGTAGTTGACAGTAGCCTACAGTAATCTATAGTAGTCTACAGTAATCTACAGTAGTCTACAATAATCTATAGTATTCTACAGTAATCTACAGTAGTTTACAGTAATTTACAGTAGTCTATAGTAGTCTACAGTAATCTACAGTAGTCTACAGTAGTCTACAGTAGTTTACGGTAATTTACAGTAGTCTACAGTAGCCTACAGTAGTTTACAGTAATTTACAGGAGTCTACAGTAATCTATAGTTGTTTACAGTAATCTACAGTACTTTACAGTAATCTACAGTAATTTACAGTAGTCTACAGTAATCTACAGTAGTCTACAGTAGTCTACAGTAGTTTACAGTAATTTACAGTAGTCTACAGTAATATAGTAGTCTACAGTAGCCTACAGTAGTATAGTAGTCTACAGTAATCTATAGCAGTCTACAGTAGCCTACAGTAATATAGTAGTCTACAGTAGTCTACAGTAATTTGATCAAATCTGAATCCACTCATTGAATCTTTTCAGGTTACTTTTCTACATCTGCAGGAACTAAAGTTAAAATAACTTTACAGATGTCTGATCAGAAATTTATTGTCTGAGAAGCAGAAACTCAGCAGTGTTTATTGTTTATGAACTGTAGATAAATGTTTCTGACAGCTGCAGCTATTGACTCCAAATACTGAAGCTGATCAGATTCACATATTGATCTGATCTTTAAAGTCCTTCTCCACTCAAAAATGTGTTCTTCTTCTTGTTGAATGTTTGAGTGTCGATGATGTTTGTACAGAGTTTGTTTTGCTGAAGGAGGAAAGTTTCTCTGAGCTCACTGAACTCTGGGTTTACGAGCAGGATTTATGACATCACAACTAGTTTTGAGCCAATCACGGTCCAGTATGCAACTGAAACAGGTGTGATGTGGAAACAAACACTGAGATGAACTTTACAGTGAAGGAGGAACATCTGGTGTCCAGCAGGAAACTTTAGAAACCAACAATATTTACAGATTCACAGGGTTCTGGAGTTTTAATAAAGGAAAAGGAGGAGACAATGATTTAAGGATTTAAACAAGATAATTTAACTTTTTTGTGGAAAAAACATATCAGACACAAATAATTATTCAAAGTAATGAATGGTGTTTAGCTGATCATTTCTCTGGAGAGGAAACTACAGAAACACAGAATGTTACAGAGTGATGCATCTTTACTCACAAACAATCTTTGTTTGAGAGCAGACAGCAGCTGCAAGGACGAGGACGTGTTCACAATTTTTTCAAGGAATTTTTCAAGGTTCTACCCCTTAGTGGTTTTAACTATAACTATAGAAGTGAGGGAACACAGATAAGAGTGGAATTATTATAACAATTGGCTCCACACTAGTTGTGATGTCATAAATCCTGCAGGTACGTCCAGGTGTTAAACTGAGATTTAAGGTGAACTCAGAGATTCTTTCCTCCTTCAGCAGATGAAGTGAAAACAAAGTCAAGAAGAAGAGTGAAGAGAAGAGGAAAAAGTACCAATACAGCAATGTAAAAATACTCCATATACATAAGTATTATGAGCTTGATGTAGTTAAAGTATTGCAGTAAAAGTACATAAGTATTATGAGCTTGATGTAGTTAAAGTATTGCAGTAAAAGTACATAAGTATTATGAGCTTGATGTAGTTAAAGTATTGCAGTAAAAGTACATAAGTATTATGAGCTTGATGTAGTTAAAGTATTGCAGTAAAAGTACATAAGTATTATGAGCTTGATGTAGTTAAAGTATTGCAGTAAAAGTAGTGGTTTGGTCCCTCTGACTGATATATTATTATATATGACATCATTAGATTATTAATAGTGAAGCATCAGTGTTAGAGCAGCATGTTACTGTTGTAGCTGCTGGAGGTGGAGCTAGTTTACACTACTTTATATACAGTTAGCTAGTTTAGTCCAGTGGTTCCCAACCTAGGGGTCGGGCCCCTCCAAAGGGTCAGCAGATAAATCTGAGGGGTGGTGAGATGATTAATGGGAGAGGAAAGAAGAAAAAACAAAGTTCTGATACACAAATCTGTTTTCAGTCTCTAATCTTTGATTTTTGCTGAAATATTGGATCATTTGAACATTTATTGAAATGAAAGCATGTGAGAAGTTTAGAGGGAAAAATCACTATTTGGTGGAGCTGTTAACAACTCATAGACATGTGAAATGTGACCCCGACTACATACTGCTTTTTGTAAGACGTCAAAAGCCAAAAAGGTTGGAAACCACTGGTTTCATCTTTAACAATGTGTTGTATTTTAAAAGCTTGTTATATTATCCATTGTGTCAAATCTTCATCTGAAAAGTAACTAAAGCTGTCAAATAAATGTAGTGGAGTAGAAAGTACAATATTTCCCTCTGAAATGTAGTGGGGTGAAAGTATAAAGTAAGGAGTTTTTAGTAAAATGTACCTTTATTATTATTAGAGAAGTGAAGTGATATTTAGGAAAGAAAATGTGGAATATGAGATAAATAATTTGGTTCATGATGTCCAGTTTATATAAAGATTTATGTTCTTTTGTGACACTGCAACTGTATATTTATTGTTCTATAATCCCAAAGCTGGATTGATCTCGTATTGGGCCCAAGCGGCAACCTCCGCGGCTGAAAAGTGAAGCCAATGCGGAAGCGCCAAAAACCTGCATTCCATCTAATGGCCAGCAGGGGGCGACTCCGCTGGCTGCAAAAAGAAGTCAGATTGTATTGAAGTCTATAAGAAAATGAGCCTACTTCTCTCTTGATTTATTACCTTAGTAAACTGTTTCCTAATGAGTTTATGATCTCAGTTGGTAGCTTCAAGTCTTCTTCAATACAGCATGATGTTCATTTTGTAAATTATGGTCCCATTTAATATAAATTTGACAATAAAGCAGCGTATGCTTTAGGGCGTGGCTACATTGTGATTGAAGAGGCGCTACCACGGCGACAACATTGCTTATGTAACTTAACCATAGGCCTAATATTGGATCATTTGAACATTTATTGAAATGAAAGCATGTGAGAAGTTTAGAGGGAAAAATCACTATTTGGTGGAGCTGTTAACAACTCATAGACATGTGAAATGTGACCCCGACTACACACTGCTTTTTGTTAACAAGGACTCACCAGACTGAAACATCTGGTTTCGTCTTCAGTAATGTCACTGATGTGGCAGTTATTGTGACAAATAATGCAGTGTAAGGCCTCAAACATGGTCCACACAGGTTGCTGTGTTCTGGATTGTGTCACCTGAAAATTCTTAACACATGCAAGTGCAAGCTGCAGTCTAAGCGTTGCAGACAGAGGTCGCTAAAGCATTAAACAACAAGAGAAAGCTTCTCTTCTACTCAAAACAATCATGCTGACCAGTTCAACGAAGCTCCAGTTAAACTTTGTCATCTCGTCATTCAGACAGGAAATGTCTGTCTGTCCTCTGCGAGTGAATCAGTAGTAAGCACAGCAGTATACATTCCTCCATAGACCCCATGTTTGATTACTATTGTGTATTTGTATGTGTGTGTGATTGCATTAGTGCAGGTAAATGTTCACTGTTTGTACCGGCTGGATCATGTTAGTTTATTTAAATTTTGAAACTGAAAAGTAACAACAGCTGTCAGATAAATGGGAGCAGTAAAAGTCTTATTTCATATACCTATTTGGTTCTATACTTTGCAATACTCAAGTAAAGTTCAAGTACCTCAAAGTTGTACTTGAGTAAATGTACTCAGTGACTTTCCAGCACTGTGTTTGTAGTTTCATCAGATCCTCTTGCTGTAAATCTGCTGTCAGTGTCTCCGTCTGTGTGACGGCACTGAGCTGCAGCAGATGACTTACAGTCTGAAATCTCTCCGCCAACAATTAAAACTGTGTCTGCTGATGTTTCTGGCTGCGCTCATTAGTGCAGCTGCAGCGTTTGGCGGGTCGCAGTTATTTCAGCTGCTCTGCTGTGACTGCAGCAGATTTATGGCAGCTATTAACACTCATGGTTATATAATGAACGCTGGCTATGAGAGCTGCTGCTTCAGGTGATTCTCTCCACATTTATCACACCTCTGATTCCTCCTCTGGGCTGCCTTCAGGTTCACACTCGGTTATTGATGAACTAATCAATACAGAGAGGTAGGAGCCTGCCATTCACTGCAGGACATTTTCTGATGTTCAAAACACATCTCAATTCAAAGTGTTTTACATAAAACATAAAAAGACACACTAAATATAATTTAAAAGGAGTTTAATAGAAAATAAAAGTAAGCTAAAATAGAATAAGACAGATAAAACAGGACAATATAGTTTATAGTGCAGTTAAGAACTGAGAGTAGCAGCAGACCTGCAGTTTTCTCAGAGTTTCTCCAGGTTTAGTTTGGACTCTGGGGACAGAAAGCAGATCTGCCTCAGACCACCTGAGAGGTCTGGATGGTTCATAAAGGAGCAGCAGATCAGAAATGTATTTCAAACCATCCAGTGCTTCATACCAACAGCGGTATTTAAAGGACACATATTTTGCATTTCAGGTGTATTTTTATATTCTGAGGCTATACTGCATTGTTTCTCAACTGGGGGGTCTGCAGACCCATAGTGGTCCCTGGTGTAATTGCAAGGGATCTGTGAAATAATAATATAATAATAAAGTTTATTTGTATAGCACTTATCAAAACCGGCATTTCAAAGTGCTTTACAACCATAAAACACAGCAATAAAATACAAAGTCATGTATGAATAAAGAGGCAGGCGTAAGAAATACAAGAGGAAGAAAACTTAAAAACAATGGATGAAAAAACATAAAACACCAAGGATAAAATGTAAAGACAACGGGTGAATTAAAACTTAAAACAGAGCAGTGCAAGACTTAAGTACAATGTCAAGAATAAAGCACAGTATAACACAACAGTTGAGAGTGAAAATAAACATAAAAGAAAAGAAAATTGATAAGAAAGCCTCTCGATAAAAATAAGTCTTGAAAAGTGATTTCAAAGAAGACACTGATGTAGCGAGCCAGAGTTCATCAGGCAGGTCGTTGCTGACATCTGTTTTTAATATTTGCTAGACAATTTGTAAGATTGGAGAGGTTTGAAATCTCGGTAGGCTATACTGGGAGATACAACAGTGTGTCATCAGCGTAGTGGTTGAATCAAATTTCATGTCTATGTGTAATCTGGCCAAGTGGGAGCATATTCAGCAAAAATAATATCGGTCCCAGTATCGACCCCTGAGGGACCAAACCAAAACTTCCCAATTTGTTAAATAACACTGTCTTAACTGAATGATATGCGAGTGAGTGTCAGCAACAAAATCAGTTTGATTACTATGTTTTGTATTGGAATGGTAGCAGCTGGCTGCAGGGAGATCACCAGGGAGCTGGAAGTTTCTGGTTAAGTTGCTGTTGGCTATATTGTGTCATTTCCAGTAAATATCACAAAATAAAATGTGTTTACTGTTTAAAAAGTACAAACGTAGGATATCAAGTGCTCACTCATCTTTTACTTGGGTGGTTAGTCTGATGTTGAGTACACGGCTGATAGATATGTGGTTTGTTTACATGACACAACAGAAGTGCATATTTAATAGATTCAGCGTGGACAGAAAGTGTTTGATGTTATATGATGTGATGCAATAGTCGGAGGCTTGCTTGCTGTTTGGACATGGTGTGAGAACAAAACCACCTCAAAGCCGTCTCAGATTTATCAACACAGTGATGAAGCCTCTCAACTGTGGGTCAACTGTATGAAAAGCTGCACTTAAGACATGAGTGGAACATTCACCAGAATCATCCGTTCTTAAAAGATCATTTGTGACTCTAATAAGCATGGTCTCAGTGCTGTGATGCTGTTTAAAGCCTGAATGAAAATTTTCAAAAATGTTGTTTTGTCTCAATGCTTCGAGGAGTTGTAGGGACACCGTCTTCTCAAGGAGTTTTGCAATAAAAGGTAATTTTGAAATTGGTCTGTAATTGCTGCTTTCTGATGGATCGAGGCCGAATTTTTAATGAGTGGTTGCACACAAGCCGTCTTCAAATATTCTGGGATGCAGCCAGGGGATAAAGAACTGTTAATTATTGAGACCAGCTGAGGGGCAGTCACATCCAGAACATCACAGAGGAGTTTAGGGATCATTATATCTGCAGGACTTGAGGAGTGTTTGAGGTGTAACACAGTGACTATAAGTTCATTTAGAGAGACGGACTTTAAAACTTTATAAAACAGCATGGTTGGGGCGGTGGGCATCAGGAATAACAATGGCTGATAAAAAAATCTGATGTAGATCTGTGAGGACGATAGATAATTGCAACTCAGTAAATATCAGTGATATTGTGTCTGGTGTCCTGTGTTGTGTTGCAGGTTACATGGCAGATATCGTGAGCTGGCTCCACATTTAGTGCCGCTGGATTACACCAACAATCCGGACATCAAAGTTCCTCTGACGCTGATCGTCACCATGCCTGAGCTGAAGGTCAGTCCTCACCTGCACCTGCGTACAGGTGGACGTGGTGTCGGTGTTTGAGGGGAATGTTTGAGATTTCTGTCAGTTTTAGTCACAAGAACACATTTCAGTCTCGTTTTTCTTTTTGATGTCTTCTAAATACTTTGAGGCTCCAGCTGTCTCCATCTTTGTTCAGTTGCCATGGTTACAGTTTAGCGTTGTGTGCACCTACCATGGTTACAGGTTAGTGTGTCCAGTTACCATGGTTACACAAACTAAACTAAAATAATTAAACTGCTGTTTGAAGCATTACGTCATATCACATGATCTGTTATGTAAACTTTATAAGTGACAATTATTTTATTGAACATACATAATAGGATGGAAAAGTGAGAAGTGATTAGACCCCATCATGATGTCATATTTATAAGGGGGAAGTGAAGGCGAGCAGGATACCTGATGGAATCCAGACACTGGTGCTGGTGATGAATATGGGAATACTGGGATCTGGATGATGGGAAGAGGAGCAGCTGATTTGTTAACTAAGAGAACTGCCTCTAATCAGCTGATACCAGAGCAGGAGTCTGTGTCTAATTAGTGTAAATAACTAAACTAAAGTAACGGTTCCCTGACAGGAGAACCCGTTCCGAGACAGGATCGTGGAGACGTTCTCGGAGGACGGTCAGGGGAACCTGAGCTTCAACGACTTTGTCGACATGTTTTCTGCACTCTGTGAAACTTCCCCCAGAGAGCTGAAGACCATTCACGCCTTCAAGATTTACGGTAACGAGTTTGTCGTGTGGATTCTGTTTGTGTGTGAAGCGTCTGTAACATGACAGTACAATGAAACGTTCTGCTGGTTCTGCTGGTTCTGCTCCAGACTTCAACAGGGACAGCTTCATCTGTAAGGAGGACCTGCAGAAGACCCTGAACAAGCTGACCAAAGGCGAGCTGACGGCGGAGGAGGTGACGCTGGTGTGTGATAAAGCCATCGAGGAGGCCGACCTCGACGGAGACAACAAGCTCTCCTTCTCCGACTTCGAGAACATGATCTCCAAGGCTCCGGACTTTCTGAGGTATTTTCTCTCCTTCACTGAACTATTCAGATTGTTATTTTAACTTTTACACAAACTTTATTTCATCCTTTATTCCTCGCCTGCATCTCAAATCTTATTTTATCCTAAATCCAAACCTTCTTTTTGAATCCGTCATCTGAATGCTTGCTTCATAACGATTGTTTTATTAGATTTTTATGATGTGAATTCATTTATTTAACCAGGAAGTCTCTTGAGAATTGGCCAAAACAGCAGCGTACAACAGAATAAAGTAATAAACAGTCACATCTAACACAACAGAACCTGAGAGACACGAGAAAGATAAAACTGACAGACAAACCTTTTAATTCAGCTTATTTAAGGCGCAGGCTGTAATACATGTTGATGTCATCAAGTAGAGCTGCAACGATATTTGATTCATTATTTAAGTTATTTTCCAAGCAAGAAAAAGTCTAATTTTTCTTACGTCCAGCATCTGGATTGTGAGTTTTTGCAGCTTTTAAACTGAAAATCTTTTTTTTGTGAAACCTTGTGCTTTATGGTATCATGACGGATATTTTCACTATTTTCTGACATTTTATAGACAAATTATGAATTGAGAAAAATTATCCGCAGATGAGTCAATAATGAAAATAATCGTTCGCTGCAGCTTTGGCATCAAGATCTTCATTCACATCCTGAACCATTTTGTTCAGGTTCATCACTATGAGCCGCGTGTAGTGATGAACCTCCAGAGACTCTGCAGCTCCTCTCGGCTTTACGGAGCTTTATAGTGAGTTTCAGCTCGTTGTTTACTGTCCGGCTGCAACTTCACTGTTCTGGTTCACTCTCAGCGTCTCATAGCGTCGTTTTCAGAGAAAAAGCTGTAAAAAGCCGCTGAACACTACCTGCTCACAGTTAGCTGTAGACTAGCTGGTGAACATAGTGGAGCATTTAGCAGCTAAAGAGCCAGATATTTCCCTCAGGAGTTGGTAGAGAGTAAAAACAGAAGCTAAAAGAGAGTCATGTCATTTATTTTCTTGTTTAAAAGTACTTTTATTGTATTTATTCAGGAACTGTGCACTTTAAATAGATAAATAGATGTTTTTTACAGTCTGTGGAGGGTAAGAAGAGGGAAGCACCTGTGTTTGCTCGAGGGACTTTCTGTAGAAATCGACAAATTATAAAGTCATTACATTTTATGATAAAACAGATGAAACCAGTTCCAGTAACGTCAGATAAAAGAAACAGAAATTAAACTGAAATAAAAGAAAATAAGAAACTCAATTAAAATCAGGAAAAGCTCTCAGATGAAAGTCAAATTTATTAAACTTGTAAAAACTGTCAACTGATCACATGAAGCAACAACCAATCACAGATATGGATCCATCCAGATTATTGATTCTTTATTTCCCTCAGCAGTTATTTTTGAGGGGACCAGCCTGAGATTTTACAGTATTATAATAAATAAATCTCTTCTTTCTGTGTTGTTTGTCTTGTCTGCAGTAACTTCCACATACGAATATGAGACGCCGCCGTCACAGCAGCAGATCCTGCCGAGGAAAGATGTCTCACTTTGAACCGCTTACTGATCCGACGGTGTTCATCCTCCAGACTCCACCTCCACCTGAACCTCAGTCCCACCTCGACACAGTGCCTGTCCTTTCTATCGCCGGTGGAGAGTCTTCCTCTCCGGCAGAACCTGAGACCTGACAGAGTCTCCTCTGGACTCAGAAGCACAGGCTGGTTTTTTTTGGGCCAAATTTGCGTCTTACAAAAGTGACAGCGGGGACATTTCAGAGAGAGAGAGACTGCATGATACCTTTCTCCTCAGTTAAACCTGAGCTGTTTGGAGGTGGATGTTCAGGAGCGATAAACCAAGACGAGGCTGATTTTATATCAAGAGAGTGTTTCTGCACCGGGGCTGATTTCGGTCTGTCCTGCACGAACGAGGACGACGCTGCAGAGGAAACAGATCAGGGCTTTTCTGACTTCAGTGCTTTGCAGAAAGGCCAGATCACTGACAGGATTTTTTAAAAAAAGCACAGTTTTAAAGGGCAAAACAGTCAAGAGCTATGCAATCTTTCTTCATGGAGCGCATGTTGTAAATTGCTTCTAGCTGTTGTTTATTTGTACATGTGGTTTAGTGAAGCGTACTGGTGCATAATGACAATCATAGTAAACTGTAGTTCAGTTGATGGAAGGGCTCTCTGTCATCTCACCTGTAAACTTTGTCTCTGATAAACTTGATATAACAGCTGTCACTCGTTCAACAGAAAATGTTTTTGGGCCAGAATGAAATAAAAGATTTTTCTCTGTTGCTTTCTGCTCCGTGAAGCTTCTTACAAAACAAACAAAAACAATAACAAAAGACGGAGTGTGATGACGGTGTGAAGTAGCAAGGGATCATGGGAGTTGTTGTCTTCATTGTTAAATAACCAGCTTCACCGGGATAGGATTACTCCAGTGTTCATCATTCAGGATGTTTTTACCCGCAGAGGTCTCCTCCTCTCCAGAACAAACGGACCCGCAGATTACAGGTAAAAACACTGAATAAAACTGTTTCACCTAAAAAAATCAGTGTTTCTCCGATGATGTATGGTGACCACCAGACTTCCTGGAGGGGCTGTTAGCCGAGCTGCTGCTAACACTTGTTCGGTTTATTTCTCTGATAACTTAAGATCCAGACGTCCAATGACTAAAATCCTTCTTCCGGCTAAAAGATATAGTTAAAAACCACCTAAATTTATCATGAAAATGTGTCTTAAAACTGAATAAAAGTCCATTTGTAACAGTTTGTGTGGAACAACCACAACGCCGATGTATTATCTTGTATGTGAGTAAGTTAATCTTTGGTAGACGCCATTGTAGCGGACAAACGCAGCGCCGCCGTATGCATCTGGTGCGTGTTTACTCTTTGGTAGAGGAGGTATGACGCCATCGACAGGCGACCAAATGAAACGGTCCGTTACTTTGATTAAATTACGGATTTCTCTGGGTTTGAAAACTGTTGGAAACATTTGGGATAATGTAAGTACACAACTCAACAACATATATAACATAGGTCTAGTTGTTTTTACACATTTTTAATTTCTATTATTTAATAGTTTCTATTGAGCTCATTAGTTGTAAAGTTGTGATTTATCAAACCGAGGGACATCTTATATTATTCCATCATAGGACTGTAAGGCTGCAACCAGCTGTTGGTTTTTTTTAAAGATCGCCTCCACACATGTATGACGACATACAAAAATACATATAAATATGATATCAAACATTTCCAAAAGCTTTTACAGAGAGAAAAGTTTCAAGAAGAGATTTAAAAGAAGCTAAAGACTTAGTGTGTGTGAGTTCAGCAGGCAGAGAGCTCTGTAGTGTGGGAGCTTTGATAGCAAAAGTCTGATCACCATCATTCACCAACCGTGAACTGGGAGTCACCATCCGAGGATCTCAATGGCTGAGAGGACTCATACCAGGTCAATAATCAGAAACGTATGCAAGGCCATTTAAGGCCTTAAAAGTGAGCAATAAGATGTTAAACTCAATGTGGAGTTTAACAGGGAGCCAGTGGAGGGAGGCGCGCAGGGAGGTCATGTGATCATGCTTCTTCCCAGTAATAAGTGAAGCAGCGGCGTTTTGTACCAGTTAGAGATGGTTTGCTGACACCTGAGTAAAGTTTGAAGCAATAATCAAGCTGAGAACAGATGAGAGCATGTACAACTTTTTGTAAATCAGCAACTGCTAAAAATGAGCAACTTTTAGAGATTATCTCGAGCTGGAAGAAACAGGAATTGCCAACATTTTTGTCTTGATAGTCAAACAGAGATCAGCATCAAATATTACCGCTAGATTCCTCACAGCCTGCTTAATATTACTCATCAGATCACCCAGATTAGCACCAAAAGAGCTGTTGAAGTTTGGGAGACTGAACAGAATGACATCAGACTTATCATCCTTAAATTTAAGGAAGTGTTGGGATGTCCAAGATTTAATACCAGAAAGGCAAGTTGTAAGATTTGTTTGGCTGCTGGGATCTGTGGGTTTCGATGTTGAATATAACTGAGCGTAAAGCACGTCATGCTTCTGAATAACATGGCTGAGAGGCAACATGTATGTAGAGAACAGGGGGGGCCAAGACCAGAACCCTGAGGGACACCACAACTCGACCGGGCCATCGAGGAAGTAGAGTTACCCAGAGCAACGGAAAAAGTTCTGTTGGAGAGGTATGAATGTAATAAGCTGAGAGCCGAGCCCTTGAGTCCTTCCCAAGTTTCCAAGCGATGTAAGAGGATCCCGTGGTCGACTGTCTCAAATACGGCATTTAAATCTAAAAGAACTAAAATCGAGCAGTTATCTGTCAGCAGAAGGTCATTATTTACCTTAACAAGAGCTGCCCCTACTGCACCAGATCAAGTGTGCCTGATATGTTTTAAACAGTAAAAAAAGCATAATTACGACTTTAAAAATCCCCAAATCATCATCTCCTCCTTCAGCAGATGAATGTGAAAACAAACTGCACAGAGAACAACATCTAACTGAAGGAACAAAGAGAAAAGTGTTGCTGTGTAATTTTTTGTCAATTGATTAATCATGTAATAGAGTATTACTGTGTATAGTGGGGGTCAATATCATAGACTGTAAAAAATATGGACGTAGTCACTGTGACGTCACCCATCGGTTTGCGAACTGTCGATTTGAAGCCTCGAGTGTAGCGATTTGACCGTCGCCATCTTGGATTTGGCTGTCGCCATGTTTGATTTTTGGAGCCAGAAGTGACCATATTTGGACGGGAGGGTTGCGCTGACCGTAGCGCTAGCTGCTAGTTCTGCTAGCACAGTGCATTTACAATCTATGGTTAACAGTAAGCATGCTAATGCTAATGCTACTTTTTGCGAGCAAAAAACAGGCCTAAAACCGTTAAAACAAAATGCACTGACTGGAAAAACTAATCATCCGACTCATTAATGGGTCTTTTATTAAAACCAAACACTGAACAAGACTTTTTTTTAGGCAATCACAATGTTCAATTAACTTTAGTGAACTGAAAACACACCGTGGAATAGCAGCAGCTAGGCCTATGGTTACGTTACATAAGCGATGTTGTCGCCGTGGTAGCGCCTCTTCAATCACAATGTAGCCACGCCCTAAAGCATACGCTGCTTTATTGTCAAATTTAAATTAAATGGGACCATAATTTACAAAATGAACATCATGCTGTATTGAGGAAGACTTGAAGCTACCAACTGAGATCATAAACTCATTAGGAAACAGTTTACTAAGGTAATAAATCAAGAGAGAAGTAGGCTCATTTTCTCATAGACTTCAATACAATCTGACTTCTTTTTGCAGCCAGCGGAGTCGCCCCCTGCTGGCCATTAGATGGAATGCAGGTTTTCCGCATTGGCTTCACTTTTCAGCCCTGGAGGTTGCCGCTTGGGCCCAATACGAGATCAATCCAGCTTTGGGATTATAAAACAATAAATATACAGTTGCAGTGTCACAAAAGAACATAAATCTTTATATAAACTGGACATCATGAACCAAATTATTTATCTCATATTCCACATTTTCTTTCCTAAATATCACTTCACTTCTCTAATAATAATAAAGGTACATTTTACTAAAAACTCCTTACTTTATACTTTCACCCCACTACATTTCAGAGGGAAATATTGTACTTTCTACTCCACTACATTTATTTGACAGCTTTAGTTACTTTTCAGATGAAGATTTGACACAATGGATAATATAACAAGCTTTTAAAATACAACACATTGTTAAAGATGAAACCAGTGGTTTCCAACCTTTTTGGCTTTTGACGTCTTACAAAAAGCAGTGTGTAGTCGGGGTCACATTTCACATGTCTATGAGTTGTTAACAGCTCCACCAAATAGTGATTTTTCCCTCTAAACTTCTCACATGCTTTCATTTCAATAAATGTTCAAATGATCCAATATTTCAGCAAAAATCAAAGATTAGAGAAAAAGTCCAAAAACTGAAAACAGATTTGTGTATCAGAACTTTGTTTTTTCTTCTTTCCTCTCCCATTAATCATCTCACCACCCCTCAGATTTATCTGCTGACCCTTTGGAGGGGCCCCGACCCCTAGGTTGGGAACCACTGGACTAAACTAGCTAACTGTATATAAAGTAGTGTAAACTAGCTCCACCTCCAGCAGCTACAACAGTAACATGCTGCTCTAACACTGATGCTTCACTATTAATAATCTAATGATGTCATATATAATAATATATCAGTCAGAGGGACCAAACCACTACTTTTACTGCAATACTTTAACTACATCAAGCTCATAATACTTATGTACTTTTACTGCAATACTTTAACTACATCAAGCTCATAATACTTATGTACTTTTACTGCAATACTTTAACTACATCAAGCTCATAATACTTATGTACTTTTACTGCAATACTTTAACTACATCAAGCTCATAATACTTATGTACTTTTACTGCAATACTTTAACTACATCAAGCTCATAATACTTATGTACTTTTACTGCAATACTTTAACTACATCAAGCTCATAATACTTATGTACTTTTACTGCAATACTTTAACTACATCAAGCTCATAATACTTATGTACTTTTACTGCAATACTTTAACTACATCAAGCTCATAATACTTATGTACTTTTACTGCAATACTTTAACTACATCAAGCTCAAATTAAGATTCAGATAAAACCTGTTGTCTCGGAGACAAACAGAAGTCTTCCTGACTGACTGTTGATGGATGTCTGAGCTGCAGAGCTGACGCCTGTTAAAGTGCTTCTGCCTCTCATGTTTCCGTCACTTCAGGCAGATCGATGTCGTTACTGTCTGCTGGATCGTCACCTGGAAGCTTCCTGCATGGATCCTCAGCTTCAGTTACACATGAATCTAATATCAGCCACTTTCTTCTGCTGTCTGTGTTTATATAAAACATGGCAGAAGTCTGCTGCAGCTCTGACACACACAAGTGTTGTGGCGGTTTTGGTTGTTGGTTTCTTTTATTTCCCACCTTTGTGGAAAATGAGCAAGATTTTATATTCATCACATTAAATATCGGAAAGAATGACATAAAATATGAGGGAGATGATGATAGTTTACTAGATTTAGTTTCTTTTTCTTTTCTTCGGCCTTCTAAATAATTCTTGTGCCCCAAATGTCAAATTCAAATTGAAAAAGATTCTATCGACCATATTCAGATACATTAATGTAAAGTACATTCAGAAGACGGTAAAGAAGAAAACAGAACGGCAGCAGATTTAAGATTAAAAATAGAATTAGCCGAAAGTTTCAACATAAACAGAACGTGTGGTGAATGAACACAAATAAGAATAACTGCAAATAAATAAATAAATATATTCTAGCTAAATAGATTAAAAGAAAAAAACATAGTAATATTAATATTTGTATTTAAATAAATGTTAGATTAAATAAATAATAATAACTGAAGCAGTGCGTCATACTGACATTATTTCATTAAAACAAAAGGATTTAACTTAGTGTTTCTCATGTTGCTTCATCAGATTCATCAATCTGATGAAGCAACATGAGAAATGTGTAGTTCAATTATATTAATACTAGTATTAAAATAAATGTTAGAATAAATAAATAATAAATATTACATATATACATAAATATATTTTTTAGTAAATAAGATATAAAGAAAACACATAATAACATTATTATGATTTTTTAAAGAAGACTGTTAGATGTGGTCCAGATCCACAGCAGCTTTCAGCTGATTATCAAACCTGTTATTTATTAGTTGTGTTCTGTGATACAGTGTCTGTGTGTTTGTTGTTTGTATGTTGATTTGGTGGCAAATAAGTTTCTCCATTGGTGATTAATAAAGCTGTTTTATCTAATTTAATCATTGTTATTAATATTAACATTCATATTTGTATTATAAATAAATAAATACTTCATAATAAAATTAAAAACATAAAATTGTTATGTCTTAACGTCTCTTCCATGTCTGATTTGTTTGTCCTTTTGACGATGTTTCAATAATAAAAAAGTTCCTTCCTGCAGGAGACAAACAGGTCGATCCACCTGTCTGCCGTTAGGTGACTGTTTGTTGTTACACCTGTCTGCCGTCAGGTAACTGTTTGTTGTGTTACACCTGTCTGCCGTCAGGTAACTGTTTGTTGTTACACCTGTCTGCCGTCAGGTGACTGTTTGTTGTTACACCTGTCTGCCGTCAGGTAACTGTTTGTTGTGTTACACCTGTCTGCCGTCAGGTAACTGTTTGTTGTGTTACACCTGTCTGCCGTCAGGTAACTGTTTGTTGTTACACCTGTCTGCCGTCAGGTGACTGTTTGTTGTGTTACACCTGTCTGCCGTCAGGTAACTGTTTGTTGTGTTACACCTGTCTGCCGTCAGGTGACTGTTTGTTGTTACACCTGTCTGCCGTCAGGTGACTGTTTGTTGTTACACCTGTCTGCCGTCAGGTGACTGTTTGTTGTGTTACACCTGTCTGCCGTCAGGTAACTGTTTGTTGTTACACCTGTCTGCCGTCAGGTGACTGTTTGTTGTTACACCTGTCTGCCGTCAGGTGACTGTTTGTTGTTACACCTGTCTGCCGTCAGGTGACTGTTTGTTGTGTTACACCTGTCTGCCGTCAGGTGACTGTTTGTTGTTACACCTGTCTGCCGTCAGGTGACTGTTTGTTGTTACACCTGTCTGCCGTCAGGTGACTGTTTGTTGTTACACCTGTCTGCCGTCAGGTGACTGTTTGTTGTTACACCTGTCTGCCGTCAGGTGACTGTTTGTTGTTACACCTGTCTGCCGTCAGGTGACTGTTTGTTGTTACACCTGTCTGCCGTCAGGTGACTGTTTGTTGTTTTACACCTGTCTGCCGTCAGGTAACTGTTTGTTGTTTTACACCTGTCTGCCGTCAGGTGACTGTTGTTTTACACCTGTCTGCCGTCAGGTAACTGTTTGTTGTGTTACACTGACACCTGGTGGCGGGAGGCAGGACCGTCAGCTGCAGAGGTTCAAACTGGCTCCACCTCAACCATCTGTAACAGTGAAATGCTGCATCAGTATCAACAATGTACTTTATTTAATAATTTACTATGTGAGTCACAGGGGACGAATTTATTTTACTTTAAATACTTTAACTACATTTATATAATAATACTTGTAACATAGTATTTTTACATTGCAGTCTTTTTACTTTTACTTGAGTAAAGGATCTGATTACTCACAGCTGACATTCAGTGCAAACCATCAACATGTTGTACTGGACATGTTTCTGAAAGTTAACTTACAGTAAAACAATGTTCACTGGACTGGAGGAATCCCAGCAGTCTGTACTGGAGGAACTCTTCAGCTGTCATCCGAAGGCCGAAAGAATTTCCTTCATGTGATAAAAATGATCCTTTCAGAATCTCTGAACTTTAATTAAATGAACGTTAACTTTACGTTGATCGTGTTTCTTTAGTGATACTAACGTTACGTTACGTAACGTTAATACCGTGTGACGTTAACGAAGATGGCGGAGATGGTTCCTAATCAAACAGCTCGTTAGTTTAACTTCTGAACTAAACGTTTTATTTTCTTCTGTAACTGAAGCTTCGGGATGATGTGACGTCAGACCAAACCGGTTTCAAATACAGAATCGGTTCTTACCGGAAGCGGATTTAATCCTCCAAATGGCTCGTGTCGGTTGGGTTTTAAATTATAATCCACTGAAAACATCAATAAATATATCAGTGTATACAGTTAAATTTAATGAATCCCGCCCCCTACAGTCACATGGTTCCATGGTGTAATGGTTAGCACTCTGGACTCTGAATCCAGCGATCCGAGTTCAAATCTCGGTGGAACCTGAGTTTCTTTTCCTCTCAGCTGAACTGAAGAGAAATAAACGACTCACACAGACACGTTAACCTGTAACTAAGTAAAGTAAAGACACGGCAGGAAGCGAAATATAAACCAGAAGATCTATAAAAACATATATATAGAGAGACATGTACACTATATATCAATAATATCAATATACTAAACATCAATAACTATAAAGACATAAACCAGAAGAGACTGATCCGTGGTACACAAACACCTGAAACATCTTTTTAACGGGGTTACTATGGGAACAACTCCCATTCAATGCTTGCAAGTTGTGAACATGGAAATCTTTTTCATCTTTCCCATCCGTCCCATATGACATGAATGCTGCATCAGCCTCACCTGCTCAGGTGACACACAGAACAACATTAATGTAGAATTTCTGTGTTACTGCTGACAAACACAATTTATCTCTGATCAGCCATGAGGACACCGAGTTTAACAGAAGATCATTTACTACAGAACAGTTTTACCTTTCCTACAGAACACCTGAACACCTGATCGATCTGCTCCAACATCACACACTGAAAACACAGCAGGACTGAAGCAACAAAACACAACATCATGAAACACAAACTTAAACTTTTCTATTCTAATATTTGTGTAACTTCACTGATAAATTAACAGATGAACTGAAACATTGGACTGAAATGAACACTGGTAATGTTGGGAACCAGGGCTGAGTGGAAAGGGTTAAAGATTAAATTATATATAAATTATAACAGTATAGACAATAACTGAAGAATATGTCAGCCTTAATGAATCCACTCCCCCCAGTCATATTAATACTCATATTCCTCGAGACACTGGCCGAGGAGGAGGAGTTGCAGCCATTTTCAACTCAAGCCTAATCATCAACCCTAGACCTAAATTTAATTATAACTCATTCGAAAGCCTTGTTCTTAGTCTCTCTCAGCCAACCTGGAAAACTTTACAGCCAGTTCTATTTGTTATAGTGTACCGTCCTCCTGGCCCGTACTCTGAATTCCTATCTGAATTCTCAGAGTTTTTGTCGTATTTAGTCCTTAGTACAGATAAAGTAATTATAGTAGGTGATTTTAATATTCATGTGGATGTTGATAGTGACAGTCTCAGCACTGCATTTCTCTCATTATTAGACTCAATTGGCTTCTCTCAGTGTGTAAATAATCCCACTCACTGTTTTAACCACACCCTAGACCTTGTTCTAACTTATGGGATTGAAATTGAACATTTAATAATTTTTCCACAAAATCCTATTTTATCAGATCATTTTTTAATAACTTTTGAATTCCTATTACTGGATTACACACCATTAGATAAAAATGTCCTCACTAGATGTCTATCTGATAGTGTTGTAGATAAATTTAAGGAAGCAATTCCGTCAATACTGAATTCACTGCCATGTCTCAATACTACAGAGGACTCTTATGTTAACTTTAGTCCCTCCCAAATTGATAATCTTATTGATAGTGCTGCAGGCTCACTAAGACAAACACTCGACTCCATCGCCCCCTTAAAAAAGAAGATAATAAAACGTAAGAGGTTAGCTCCATGGTATAACTCCCAAACCCGCAAATTAAAGCAAACATCGCGAAAATTGGAAAGGATTTGGCGTTCCACCAAAGTAGAAGATTCTCGCTTAGTCTGGCAAGATAGTCTTAAAACATATAGGAAGGCCCTCTGTAATGCCAGAGCTGCCTATTACTCAGCATTAATAGAAGAGAATAAAAACTGTCCTAGGTTCCTTTTCAGCACTTTGGCCAGGCTGACAAAGAGTCATAACTCTACTGATCCATGTATTCCTATAGCTCTCAGTAGTAACGACTTTATGAGCTTCTTTAATGATAAAATTCTAACTATTAGAGACAAAATTAACCATCTCCTGCCCTCAACAGGCACCATTCTCTCCCCAAACACAGGAACCTTGGTAACGGCAGTAAATCCTGACATATATTTGGACTGTTTTTCTCCAGTAGACTTGTCTGAACTAACTTCAATGATTTGTTCAGCTAAACCATCAACCTGTCTCTTAGATCCCATCCCAACTAGGCTGCTTAAGGAAGCCTTACCCTTAGTGAGCACTTCTTTACTAGATATGATCAATCTGTCTTTAGTAACAGGCTATGTACCACAGTCCTTTAAAGTAGCTGTAATTAAACCTCTTCTTAAGAAGCCTACTCTTGATTCAGGTGTTTTAGCCAATTATAGACCTATATCTAACCTTCCATTTCTATCCAAGATCCTTGAGAAAGCAGTCTCTAATCAGTTATGTGACTTTCTACATAACAATAGTTTATTTGAGGATTTTCAGTCAGGATTTAGAGGCATCATAGCACAGAGACAGCACTGGTGAAAGTCACAAATGACCTCCTAACTGCATCAGACAAAGGATTTGTCTCTATACTTGTCCTGTTAGATCTTAGTGCTGCATTTGACACAATTGACCATCAAATCCTTTTGCAGAGACTGGAACATTTAATTGGCATTAAAGGAACTGCATTAAGCTGGTTTAAGTCCTATTTATCAGACCGATTTCAGTTTGTACATGTTAATGATGAATCCTCCATGAAGGCAAAAGTTAGACACGGAGTTCCACAAGGTTCTGTACTTGGACCAATTCTATTCACCTTATATATGCTTCCTTTAGGTAATATTATTAGGAAACACTCCATAAATTTTCATTGTTACGCAGACGATACCCAATTATATTTATCAATGAAGCCAGATGAACCCAATCAGTTAAACAAACTCCAAACATGCCTTAACGACATAAAGACCTGGATGACCTGCAATTTTCTACTACTAAATTCAGATAAAACTGAAGTTATTGTGCTTGGCCCTAAACACCTTAGAAACACATTATCTAATGATAAAGCTGCTCTGGATGGCATTACCCTGGCCTCCAGCACCACCGTAAGGAATCTGGGAGTTATCTTTGATCAGGATATGTCCTTTAACTCCCACATAAATCAAATTTCAAGGACTGCCTTTTTTCACTTACGTAATATCTCAAAAATCAGGCACATCCTGTCCCTAAAAGATGCAGAAAAACTAGTTCACGCATTTGTTACTTCTAGGCTGGATTATTGCAATTCCTTATTATCAGGCTGCCCTAACAAGTCTCTAAAGACTCTCCAGCTGGTCCAGAACGCAGCTGCACGTGTTCTGACTAAAACTAGAAAAAGAGATCACATTTCTCCCATTTTAGCTTCACTACATTGGCTTCCTGTAAAATCTAGAATAGAATTTAAAATCCTTCTTCTAACTGACAAAGCCCTTAATGGTCAGGCACCATCATATCTTGAAGAGCTCATAGTACCGTATTATCCCACTAGAACACTGCGCTCCCAGTATGCAGGCTTACTGGTGGTCCTTACAGTCTTTAAAAGTAGAATGGGAGGCAGAGCCTTCAGCTATCAGGCTCCTCTTCTATGGAACCATCTACCGGATTCAGTCCGGGGTGCAGACACCCTCTCTATGTTTAAGAGTAGGCTTAAAACTTTCCTTTTTGATAAAGCTTATAGTTAGGGCCGACCAGGCTCGCCTTGGATCAGCCCTTAGTTATGCTGCTATAGGCCTAGACTACTGGGGGACTTCCCATGATGCACTGAGCTCCTCTCTCCTCCTCCTCCTCTCCATCTGTATGCATTCATGTAACATCAATGCATGTCACTAACTTTGCTTCTTCCCCGGAGTTCTTTGTGCTTTCTCATCTCACAGAAAAACCTGACTCCCGGGCCGAACCTTCGCGGTCCTTCACAGTCCTGATGGCATCCTTCCCTGTCTATTGATGCTTGTGTTTGTTGTTGTTTGTTGTTGTCATTGTTTTTCTTCTGTCCCCCCTCCCCCTTTCCCTCTCTCTTTCTCTCTCTCAACCCAACCGGTCAAAGCAGATGGCCGCCCACCAAGAGCCGGGGTCTGCTTGAGGTTTCTACCCGTTAAAGGGGAGTTTTTCCTTACCGCTGTCGCCAAGTGCTGCTCATGGGGGAACTGTTGGGTCTCTGTAAATTAAAGAGTACGGTCTTGACCTGCTCTATGTGAAAAGTGCCTTGAGATGACTTCTGTTGTGATATGGCGCTATATAAATAAAGATTGATTGATTGATTGATTGAACTGGTTTATAACACACTGTAATGTATCAATTATCAGTCTATAAACAGTTAATAAATGGTTAATAACTCTCTATAATGCAGCTGTCAGTAGATATTAGTGTGTATTAATGCATTAATCAATAACTAAAGTGTTTGCTGCTGTACAAACAGATAATCAATGACAATATAGCAAAATACAGCTGTAATAATATAAAATGTGTCTTCATCGGAGAAGTTATAATAAATACTGACCAAGACCACAGCACCATGTGTGCGCTTGTGTCTGTGAATAAATGTAGTCAAAACTCATAAACCACAACAAAGAAGGAAAGTTTCAAATGGAATTCTGGTGGATAAACATTTACAAAGCGAGATAAATAATTTACTAAACAAACGTCAAAGCGACGTGATAAATAGCTGCCATGGTGGCAAAATCAATGAACACGGAGGATGAAGGAAAAGAAACAAACGTGTTGCTGAAGGAGATGAAGCCACTGTAAACAAAGAAGGACAACACTGTAAACAAAGATGGACAACATGTACGGATCCCTGAACGCTGAGCTCAGGAGGTCAGTTAAAGAAATTCAGGAAAGTACCAACCTGGAAGAAAAAATACAGATAACTACAGACAACCTAAGTCGTCTGTTGTCTTATTAGTAAATTAGAAAGATGTGAGAAACACAAATTAATATTGATAATTGGTGATATAATGTGTAGGGAAATGAGCAGAACTGAAATATAATGTGAGGAACCACTGAGCAGTTTATTTTTGTAAGAGTATACGGATCCACAAAAGGCAGTTCAGACGAGGAGCAACATCACAGCAGGATCGATTACAAAGAAACATCCCACAACAGTTTTATATAAATAAATACTAAGAAATCAAAGAGAACCCTGATGGAAATGATACTGTGAACAGTGGCAGGTAGCGCTCAGTAAACAGGAGAAAGATTCTGCAGATTGATGTGTTCTTAAATGATATTTGTGCTATAAAGTGATGGCTGTGAATACACCAGGAAATAACCCACATACATCTCTGAACCTCGACATCACTGTGGAAGAAGTTTAAAGAGCTGCAGACAAAGTAAATAAGGTAAATTACAGGTCTTATTTTATCTTTTCAGATGTGTTTTGAACTTGATATAATCCCATCAATAGAGGCATCAGTTTACAAACTACTGAACAACTGGCTTACACAGTATCTTGTCAATGAGCAGAATGGATTCAGAAAGAAACAAGTCTGTATTGATCATATACGTTCAGTATCAACTATTATTAGAACTAGAATCACCAAAGGCAAACACACAATCATTCACACTTACAGGTAATTTACAGTCACTAATTAGCTTCCTAACCTGTGAGAGGAAGCTGGAGTACCAGAGAGAACCCACACAGGCCCGCGGGTTCGAACCCAGAACCCTCCTGCTGTTTGCTCACCACTGACCTACAGCGTAGAATCACTGCGGTTCATCTCTGGTGTTATGAGTGGAGATTAGCAATAAATCAGAGCAAAACACAAATAAAACATTTCAGAAAGGAAAGTATGCAAAGAAGTACACAAAGAATTAGTTTAGGCTCAGTTGGTTTGGAATATGTTAGTGCAGATAAATACTTGGGTTTCTTTCTGGATGAATTTATGACCTGTGAGGTTGGACTCGGGTCCCTCGCTGACTCTGCTGCGAGAGCTTTGGGATCAGTTATTAACAAACTGAAAGTGTGTAATGATCGTCTACATAAACCAAACTCTATGATGTTTCCTCCATCGTGAACTACGCTGCAGGACACAGAACAGAGCTATAAGATGGAGACATGAGCTGGACATGCAGTTATATACACGACACAATAATAACATTTCATTCATTCATTCATTCATTCATTCATTCATTCTGTCTTAATGCAGGACTTTTACTTGTAAAAGTAAACGTGTATTTTATACTGTGGTATTTCTAAAGATCTCAATACTTCTTCCACTGTTTACCACAACTTTTATCTGCTTATATAGTGAGTTATAAACAATTTATTAACTGTTAACTGTGTCCTAACCCCTAACCCTGACCATAACCTTAACCCCTGACCCCTAACCCTGACCCTAACCCTGACCCTAACCCCTGACCCCTAACCCTGACCCTAACCCTGACCCCTAACCCCTGACCCCTAACCCTGACCCTAACCCTAACCCTGACCCTAACCCCTGACCCCTAACCCTGACCCTAACCCTGACCCTAACCCCTAACCCCTGACCCCTAACCCTGACCCTAACCCTGACCCTAACCCCTAACCCCTGACCCCTAACCCTGACCCTAACCCTAACCCTAACCCTAACCCTGACCCTAACCCTGACCCTAACCCTGACCCCTGACCCCTAACCCTAAACTGATTATTAATGATAAATTGGAGGACTTAAAGTTTGATCATTTATTTATATAATTTGCAGAGATATATTTGTTTCTTTTACTTTGACATTAAAGAGTTTCTGTTGATCTGTGTCAAAAATCCACATGAAATGTGACATTCTGCATAATAAGTACTTTTAATTCCACTCTTTAAGAAAATTTAGTCGATAATTCTGTACTTTCACTTAAGTAACATTTTGAATGCGCACAAGTATTTATACTGTGATATTTCTACTTTTACTTAAGTTAAAGAGGTCAGTGCTTCTTCCACCTCTGTGTTCACAGTGACAGCAGAGTGTAATCTGATCCGGATATGGAAGGCTTGTTTGTGACACAGATGTGAGTCATTCCTTCTACATTTAAGAGCTTTGTGGCCAAAATACATTTTTATACAACGCTGCAGGACTCTGAAGTCATCATGATCTGTGAGTCTAACAGTACACTGACAGGAACTTTAAACTCCTGCTAAATAATAACAACAGCAATAAGAAGAATAAAGTAAATCTGAAGAGCCTCTCAGATGACCCGTGCATGATGTATTCATGTGTTTGGGGCCTCAGGGTGACCATAAATGTCCCTGCATCCTCTGAACAATCATCTCTATATTTATGAGGAAAGCAGCAGGTGATGTAATATGTTCAATAAGAGCAGGAATGAGCTCAGAGCACCTCGTCCTGTGTTCACACTGAGCCAAGTGTTCGAGACAAACTGTCTGCCAACACATGAGGAAATGAAGCGACTCCGGCTCTGAACTGACTGAACCACAGAGACGCTCTGCTGACTTTATTAAACTGTCACATTTCATTAATGCTTCAATAAATCTTTACTTTCAGTCAGACACAACTTCTATACTTATTGCGAGATTCATTTTACTTTATGCATAGGAGTGTTTTCTGATCTGGCGCCCCTATCGGCAGTAATCAGCAGGACAACATCTGTCTGTGCTTTCCAGGACCGTCACACATCACTGTTCAACAATAATGATGCTGTGGTTCAGGTCTGGTTAGGTTTAGGGAGAGATCATGGTTTAGGTTAAAGTTACTACTTCCTTCAACATTTAATTCAGTATTGAACTCAATGCCATGTCTCAATACTACAGAGGACTCTTATGTTAACTTTAGTTCCTCCCAAACTGATAATCTTGTTGATAGTGCTGCAGGCTCACTGAGAATAACACTCGACTCCATCAACCCTTTAAAAAGGAAGATAATAAAACATAAGAGGTTAGCTCCATGGTTTAACTCCCAAACCCACAAATTAAAGCAAACATCATGAAAATTGGAAAGGATTTGGCGTTCCACCAAAGTAGAAGAATCTCACTTAGTCTGGCAAGATAGTGTTAAAACATATAGGAAGGCCCTCTGTAATGCCAGAGCCGCCTATTACTCAGCATTAATAGAGAATAAAAACTGCCCTAGGTTCCTTTTCAGCACTTTGGCTGACAAAGAGTCATAACTCTACTGATCCATGTATTCCAATGGCTCTCAGTAGAAATGACTTCATGAGCTTCTTCAATGATAAAATTCTAACTATTAGAGACAAAATTAACCACCTCCTGCCCTCAACAGGCACCGTTCTCTCCCCAAACACAGGAACCTTGGTAACGGCAGTAAATCCTGACATATATTTGGACTGTTTTTCTCCAGTAGACTTGTCTGAACTAACTTCAATGATTTGTTCAGCTAAACCATCAACCTGTCTCTTAGATCCCATCCCAACTAGGCTGCTTAAGGAAGTCTTACCCTTAGTGAGCACTTCTTTACTAGATATGATCAATCTGTCTTTAGTAACAGGCTATGTACCACAGTCCTTTAAAGTAGCTGTAATTAAACCTCTTCTTAAAAAGCCTACTCTTGATTCAGGTGTTTTAGCCAATTATAGACCTATATCTAACCTTCCATTTCTCTCTAAGATCCTTGAGAAAGCAGTCTCTAATCAGTTATGTGACTTTCTACATAACAATAGTTTATTTGAGGATTTTCAGTCAGGATTTAGAGGCATCATAGCACAGAGACAGCACTGGTGAAAGTCACTAATGACCTCCTAACTGCAGCAGACAAAGGATTTGTCTCTATACTTGTCCTGTTAGATCTTAGTGCCGCATTCGACACAATCGACCATCAAATCCTTTTGCAGAGACTGGAACATTTAATTGGCATTAAAGGAACTGCATTAAGCTGGTTTAAGTCCTATTTATCAGACCGATTTCAGTTTGTACATGTTAATGATGAATCCTCCATGAAGGCAAAAGTTAGACACAGAGTTCCACAAGGTTCTGTACTTGGACCAGTTCTATTCACCTTATATATGCTTCCTTTAGGTAATATTATTAGGAAACACTCCATTAATTTTCATTGTTATGCAGATGATACCCAATTATATTTAACAATGAAGCCTGATGAAACCAATCAGTTAAACAAACTCCAAACATGCCTTAACGACATAAAGACCTGGATGACCTGCAATTTTCTGCTACTAAACTCAGATAAAACTGAAGTTATTGTTCTTGGCCCTAAACACCTTAGAAACACATTATCTAATGATATAGCTACTCTGGATGGCATTACCCTGGCCTCCAGCAAACCGTAAGGAATCTGGGAGTTATCTTTGATCAGGATATGTCCTTTAACTCCCACATAAATCAAATCTCAAGGACTGCCTTTTTTCACTTACGTAATATCTCAAAAATCACATCCTGTCCCTAAAAGATGCAGAAAAACTAGTTCACGCATTTGTTACTTCTAGGCTGGATTATTGCAATTCCTTATTATCAGGCTGCTCTAACAAGTCTCTAAAGACTCTCCAGCTGGTCCAGAATGCAGCTGCACGTGTTCTGACTAAAACTAGAAAAAGAGACCACATTTCTCCCATTTTAGCTTCACTGCATTGGCTTCCTGTAAAATCTAGAATAGAATTTAAAATCCTTCTTCTAACTTACAAAGCCCTTAATGGTCAGGCACCATCATATCTTAAAGAGCTCATAATACCGTATTATCCCACTAGAACACTGTGCTCCCAGTATGCAGGCTTACTGGTGGTTCCTACAGTCTTTAAAAGTAGAATGGGAGGCAGAGCCTTCAGCTATCAGGCTCCTCTTCTATGGAACCATCTTCCAGATTGGGTCCGGGGTGCAGACACCCTCTCTATGTTTAAGAGTAGGCTTAAAACTTTCCTTTTTGATAAAGCTTATAGTTAGGGCCAACCAGGCTCGCCTTGGATCAGCCCTTAGTTATGCTGCTATAGGCCTAGACTGCTGGGGGACTTCCCATGATGCACTGAGCTCCTCTCTCCTCCTCCTCCTCTCCATCTGTATGCATTCATGTAACATCAATGCATGTCAATAACTTTGCTTCTTCCTCAGTTTTTTTGTGCTTTCTCATCTCACAGGTTCCTTTGGATCAGGGTCGCGGACCCCCTAGTTAAGGACAGTGGGCTTCTGTGGACTGTGGCTGCAGGGATGCCGAGCTGACGTGATACTGCTTGATGCCCACATCTGTCATTATTATTATTAGTCATATTTCTATTATTATTATCGTTGTTATTATGCTTCTCTGTGTCTCTCTTTCTTTCTCTCTCAACCCAACCGGTCGAGGCAGATGGCGCCACCTAGAGTCCGGTTCTACTTGAGGTTTCTTCCCGTCAAAGGGGAGTTTTTCCTGCTGCTGCTCATGGAGGAATGTTGGGTCTCTGTAGATTTAAGTCACGCCATGGCCCTGACCTTTCCTTTTCGTTTGTTTATAAAATGAGTGTATCAGCTTGAATACGGAAATCCCAATTCCAAACCAAATTCAGTTAAAGATCTGTATTCTGGCCTTTGACTCATTTTTATTAAAACTGAGTCTATTTTAAACATATCTGTGACATTTGATTCACAAACAGTAGTTGTTTTGTTTTGTTTTGTTTTGTTTTTCTGGGTTTTTTTTTGAAGATCTGTATTCTGGCCTTTTTTGACTCATTATTCTCTAAATCCATCTTTCCTTACAGCCAGATTCCTCTCTGTCCTCCAGCAGAAAGATATTTACATCAATCTGCATTATTAATGAGCTGCTGCTCTGATTGGCTGGAGGTGCGGCCCCCACCTTCACCCCCAGCCAATCAGAACAGGCCCTAATGAAAGCAGCAGCATGTTTACCTGCAGTAATGTCTGCAGACAGTATATAGCGTCTATGAAGCTGCTGCTGCTCAGCTGAGACTCAACAGGAAGTTTCAGGACGGTGAGATCGAGTCCAAGTTTCCTCACAAAGTCAAAGTCTGTTTTTCAAACGTTAGCTTAGCTTTAGCTCAGATATATTATGTTCCTTTAGCCGAGGAACAGAAAGAAACCATGTTTTAAAACTTCATCACAGACTCAAGATGAAACAGTAGAAAATCCTGCAGCTGAGTGTCGTTCAGCAGACAGTCGGCTGTAAAATGTGCTGAACACAAACAACCAAAAAACGTCAGACTGTTCCTTTTAAATGTCGTCAGTTTATTTGTTTCTGGACGCTCAGTGCTGAAGGAGCACTAGCAGGTCAAGTGAGGTGAGAGCAGAGGCTGTGTGTTGGGGGGGGGGGGGGGGGGGGGGTAGGTATCATTTGGGGTGGAGGGGGGTGATTATAAATGAAAGTGCTCTGTGGGGATTTTGTGTGCTTCTTGCTGAGTGTGAGGGAGAATTAAACTCGTTGACTCACTGACGCAGCCAGCTGGTATCCCACAGAGCTTTGAACAATGTGAGTTTTTTCCATCACTTGGCTCCGAGCGGCTGCTGGGGGGGTCCAGGCCCGGCTCCTGGCCCTCCAAACGGACCACTTATTTTAATCCAGGGGGGACATTTGGACTCGTCTCCGCTCGGTCCCGATGGAAACGAGCCGGATTTCCTCAGCTGCCGCTCTGCCAGAGTAAACGCTCTCTCTCTCTCTCTCACACACACACACGCACACGCTCCCGGTGCATTCTGGGAGTGTCCTGCTGGTTCCATCACAGTGGAAACGTGGACTCTGGAGAGCTCACAGGAAGCTGCCAGCAGCTCAACCCACTGACCCGCCTGCTGCTGGACCTCCTCTGAGGACAGACGCCCAGTTCACCCAGAAGGATTCCTGAAAACACCAGAAACAAGCACATGATGAAAAACTGTTTCTGTTCCCATGGTAACATATTTGTGGTGGAACGTCAGTGCAAAACCTCGTTTACTCGAGTTACTCAGTTTTGAGGTACTTGTACTTCGCTTGAGTATTTCCATGTGATGCTTCCACTCCGCTACATTTTATATTTATTTATTATATAATTACTTACTTTTCAGATGAAGATTTGACACAATGGAAAATATAACAAGCTTTTTGCAATTTGGTGCAGTGCAGCTCAAATACAATACAGTTCATGCATACACATATAAATAGAAATGATATGAATGAATGGTAAATTAAAAAGTTCAATCTAGACCTGCTCTACATGAAAAATCTCCTGAGATAACTTCTCTTCTTTGTTGCTTTATAAATAAAATTGATTTGAATTGAATTGTTTTTTAATATTTCATTACAAGTAAAAGTCCTGCAATTAAAATCAAAAGTAAAAGTACAGAAGTGTTATCAGCTAAATGTACGTAGAGTATCAAAAGTTCCTATTTATCATTAATAATCAGAATATAAACAGTGAATACATTGTTCATAGCACATTATAATGTAGTTATAAGCAGATATAATATAATAATATAATATAATAATATAATATACATTTTAAGTGTTAATTAATGTTCAGTATTTTAGTTTGAGACAGTCCAGCGTCAGAGAGCTGAGCAGTGAGAAAGAGACAGAAGCTGTTTTATATATATAATTATTGCAATAACAAACAAGTTGCACATAAGAAACACCATAAACAACAAAAAAAGTAGAGCAACAATCAACAAAGTGTTAAACTGTTAAGAGGGCTCAAGTGTTCACGGAAGAAGAACTGAGTTTTCAGGCGTTTCTTGAACGCACCGCGTGCAGCCGGAACCACAAACTGCCGTCCAGACGTCGATCATCTGTGTCGTTCTATATTATAACAGCTGTGTTTTACTATATGGAGTTAAAGCTGCTGACAGCTGCATTATAGTGAGTCATAAACCTTTATTAACTGTTTATAGACTGATTATCACTTTTAATAAATTGTTAAACATTTATTAATTACCCACCTGGAAACCCCAAACTGCTGTTATGAATGACCAGTAAGTATTAATAAATCATATATTAACTATTAATAGATCCATTAACGCCTAATAAAGGGCAACTTATGAGGAAGTAGTCCCAGAACTTTTTGCAGTCTTGGAACAGATTTCATTCAAACACAGAAAAAAAGTAACATAATGAGTTAGAGCAACGACGTCATCGGTGCTCCTTCTAGATGATAAACCAGGTGAATAACGAGCGTTTGGATGTCTCTATCGATCTGATCCTGCAGCTTTATCTGCTTCATCAGACCTGATATCCCATCATCTCCTGCCTGGTCTCACACACATCCAGAGGAAGGAAAAATTAGACCCAAACAATGTTCACGTCTCCTCACAGTTTCCTCAGGAAGGAGCCGTGTCCAACACAAACTCTGCTCTCATGAACTCTGAAGACCTGATCCTGATCCTGATCCTGATCCTGGACCTGCTGCTGGTTGAGCTCCAGAGCAGCAGAGAGGTCGGGTATCAGCTTTAAGATGAAACGCTGCTTCCTCTGCAGGTTAAACGTGAGCGAATCTGGATCTTAAACCTCGGTCTGGTTTCCTCGGATCTCATTAATCTCAGTCATCAGTGTGTGTAAGAATCCTGATCCAGACAAACATCAACGTTTCTCTGCAGCACAGAGATCAAGAACAACAAACTCTGAGTAACAACTAAACACAGCAGCTGTCAATCAGAACGTCACACAGCTCACTGGTGGTAAAACAGCATCAGTTCTTTATTAGTTGCTGCCATTTTACAACACAGTAAACCAGTAGAGACCTAATTTATTGATATGATATTTCAAAACTTAATAAAGTGACATCAACAGTCCTGCAGTGCTTCTTCTTCTTCTTCTTCTCCTCGTTGGTTCTGTGCATCATGGTCGCGCGCCGGCTTTGATGCTGCAGTCCTGCTTGACACCAACGCCTGCTATTATTATTATTATTATTATTATTATTATTGTTGTTGTTGTTGTTGTTGTTGTTGTGCGTCTCTCTCAGCTGGTCTCATTTCATCCCATTGAAAGCACATTTGAAGGATGTTTTAATATCCAGTATGAACAGGAGGAATGATTACAGCGAGTTCATATGGACACCTGACCGCTGGTTTAACACACTGGGAACACTGGGAACACTGGAAACTCGTCCTTTAAACCCAATTAGTTAAAATTGCTTCAAGTTTTTCGAGTGTGTTTAACTCACAGTAATGAAACTCTTCCCTCTGGAAGCTTTGACCTCCTGACCCGCTGACCTCCTGACCTCCTGACCTCTTGACCTCTTGAGCTCTTAACCCCTTGTTGACTCTTGTCAGACAGAGTTTGCAGGAAGTATAATCTATATAATGTGATTATTCACATTTTTATAATTAATTCTAATCTGTTTTTTATAATTTATTTTCGTTAGGATTTTTTTATATGTTTTTTTTCCTTTTGTTATTTCTGTACATTTATTTATTTATTTATTTATTAACAACTTTTTATTGAAAATTTTCATTTTTTAAAAAACAAATAGACACAGGAAGAAATGCTGAGACATACAAACAAATAAAACCATAAGATGGTGCTTCAGATTACAGCTCAATGTAATTACTCAGAGTTACCAGAAGCACTTAATAAATCTGATATGGTTTATTGACCTTATTACCAACAAACTACAGAGTAACAATAAAAGCAGTAAAGACATAAAGACAACAATAATGCAGGAGTATTATGTCATGTATTTATTACAGTTGTGACCTTTAACGGAGGTGTTAATTATTAATTGTAATTCCAACTATTCTAATGAGCTGTTGAGTCCTGCTGCTCTTTCATCTGCTTCACTCTGCAGATGTTTCGGGTTTTTCACTCCGAGTGTTTTGTCAGTGATGTTATTCGGGTGTTTTAACTCCTTCAGGCCTCTTTGCACCTGGTCGATGATCATGGAGGCTGTGGTGGAAACTGTAAATAAAAGTTTTAACAACATATCTCCACCCGGTTACTGCAGTTACAGTCGAATCAAGCGCACCTGCAGAGCAGCAGCTCTGCACTAAACTGATGTAACAGTTACATTAGTCTCGTGTTTTACCTGCAGGACTTGTGTTATAATGCTGCTGTTCATAAAACGTCAGAGTTCAGTTATAAAATCCAAACGCAGTGCGCAGCGTCTCTCCTGATTGCCTGCTGACGGCGCCGCCAGCCGGAGAGTCGATCACGCTGGACGAGAGCAACGGCCAATCAGGAAACTCCAACACGGCCGGCAGACCAACGGTGTAACGTCATCACTCACGGACAACCGCCGTTATATCGCTGGTCCGTGTCCCATCCAGCCAAAAACATGTCAAATCTAGAGTAACGTCGACTGGAAAAACAAATGAAACATTCACCTTAAACCAGCTGATAACATTAACAATAACCCACCAATCAGGTCATAAACAAATAAAGTGCAAATGTAACTTTTTATGGAGAACCTGTGCAACAGTCTGCATCCAGTAATCAAACTGAATGAATTTGGAGGTAGTTTAGTTAAAAAAAAACACCTCTTGAACCTCACTTTTAAGTGTCCTTCTATTATTATTATATATATTATATTATTATCCTCCTCGGTGGATTCCATCGTTGTAAAGCTGAACCTGCCTCTGGACTGAACCGCTGACCCCACATCGCTGTCGTCCATCAGCTGCTGGGTGAAGACGTGGGTCTCCTCTGCTGCTAGATCAGGAATGATGGGATGCCACTGACAGAAACATCAGGTTCTTTCCGTAGTCCTGGATGAGCTTGTTGTTCTTCCTGGCTCCCTGTAGTGCAGCCTGGCGATCCTCGTACCTCAGCACCTTGAAGACCAGCATCCTGGGCCACTCCATATTCTGGCAACATAGGTTCAACGTGCCGTCTCGGCCGAGGGAGGGATCCACTTTCCTTCTTTGAAGGAAACCTACGGCATCATCTCCTCCCGGTTCAGAGCCGGCTTTACCAGCACTCGCAATCACATCGTTCACATCTTGTTTCAGACCTTTGGTTTATTCAGCACTGATAGACAAAGCATGGTCTGTCATTTCTTTGTGCAGTTCCACCAGATGGCGTCCGTCACATTATCCTGGTGTCATGATGTCACTTGAGTCGACGTGGGTTGGGGCTGAAGTCTACAAGTTAGAAAAGTAAAGTGCTTCACGTTAATGAAAAATACACTATTAAAGGCAATATTAAAAACAGCAATGACAACAAACAAACGAGGACAGAGACACATAAACTAGTACAAAAGTTCCAAAACACAGAAGAGAAAAAGACGCTTTTCAGACAGAATAAACCAAAAGCTGCTTCATGAAGGAGTGAAGGAACTGCAGCGATAAGTGACAGCATTCAATAACAGCTTGAAAAGCAAAGTCACATCAGGTTTTATCGCAGGTTTGAGGGACAGACAGTAAGACCCAAGAGCCTGATACTCTCTGTAGGTTAGCACCAGTATTTTAAAATGGATTGGAAATGTAACTGGGAGCCAGTGCACAGAGGATAAAATTGGTGTGATATGTGATCTCTCATTTTGAACAGTTTGGAGACGGTTTGATTTAAACAGGAAAAAAGAGCGTTACAATCATCTAAACGAGACAAAATAAAAGTATGCCTGACCCACAGAGACCGAAAAACTCCTGTCAGCAAGATATGATGGGAACCAGTCCGAGGCTAATAGCCACCAACTGGTTCAGACTATTTATTAAATATCATGATCGACAGTCAGGTTACACCGATACTGAGCATTTCCCGTCGTCTGCAGTCATCATAACATCATTACTGACTTTAAGAAGATGACGTTAATGAAGTCATGCAGGTTATGAACTTCTAAAACAGTTATAAGCTGCTTGGTAACAACTTCTTCCAGCAGTTTGTTTACTGGTCTTTAATTCATTGGGATGAATTTTTTGGTGGGGACAGAACCAGTTGAAAGGGAGAGATTGATCACGGCTACAATAGTGGAACCAACTAAATTAAAAACATTTAAAAACAGAGATGAGGGAAGAACGTCGGGGGGGCAGATGAAGGTTTAGTTTTGTCCTCTAAGGAAAAACAGAGTTCAGGATTGTGGATTTAATGTGTAGCGTTACGCCGTTATGGCACAAATCGCGGTTAGCAATGCTTTCTAATGTTAGCTAACTGTTAGCAGCGCTGCTAAGCTAAAACTAGACGGGCTTTAATTCATTAGTAGTGAAATTAAAGTGGAGTGTCACATAAGCACTACAGAAAATATTGATTGTCAGTTTATTTTAATCTCTTAGTTATGTATCTTATGTCGACATGAATTCATAACAAAAGTAAAATTACACTTTATCTTTTGCGTAATTGCATCTATTAACATTGTTAATGATTAGATTAGTTCTGTAGAGCTGTGTTGAAAGAGATGAACCTGACTGGTGAGTTCTGCACCAGCAGCCAAGAAACTGGAAAACCTAAAAAATTATTAGTTAATAATTAATTTTATGTAACTACAGTCCTAAATAGTGGAAGTACAGATGAAAGACATTTACCGTTCTCTGAGTGTTTCTTTGCTGCATGTAGCATTTGACATGAACACTACATGAAGATTACAGCCTGTAATGTACAGTATAATAACTCCGGAGTTACTTTTGTACCAGTACGTTATGTTTATAGTATTATATTTATTATATTTAGTAGTATTACCAATACACACATATATGTAGTTACAGGGGAACTAGATGTGAAGCTCTGTAGTTATCTTTTAAATATGGAGTATCTATTATATTAATATTACAGTAATATTACTGAGCAATAATCTGGATGTTTGGGAGGAATTTAAAGAGAATTTATACTGTAGTTATTATTTATCTTCTATGATTACAGATTACAGTATGACCATAAAACTGAGCAAAAATCTGGAAGTTTCAGGGAAGATGGAGTGATGACTTCTGCTGCAGTTAATAAATCTGATGTGATTTAATTTCAAAATGACCTTATTACCAACAAACAGGCAAACTACATCATTCCTGAGTAATTTTGGGGGAACTTAAAATAACTCCGAGGTACATCCGTGCCACATCAGGGGACAGCGTGTTGCCATGGATACTGTCAGCCTCTGAAGACTCTCTGCTGTACAAGTTTTCTCTAAATTCATCCCAAACTTCCAGATTGTTGCTCAATATGTCATATATATCCTGTAATAATAGAATAGGTACCTCGTAGTTAAAAAATAACTACAGTAGGAATTCATGACTCCATGACTTCACATCTTGTTCACCTGTACTTACAAATAACCGCGGAGTTATTACGCTGTACGGTGTGGGCTGTAATGTAAGGTGTTTCTAATATTTTATAGAAATTGCTCCGGAGGCCAGTGACAGGGAGGCAGTGGATCAGGGGAAGTGGTTCTCTGTCATGGATGAGGCAGTAGGTGGCAGAGCATCTATCCAGCCTCCACGCCTCATTGGCTCAGCCCGGGGAAGGAACCCTGCCGTTTCTGATTCAGTGCCATCTGAGCCAGAGAGTCAGACTCCAGAGCCAGAGAGTGTGCCGGGGTCAGAGGAGCCAGGGCCACCAAAAACGCAACGGCGTGACGCCATGTTGGAACTGCTGGCGAAGGAAGAGGAGAGGGCCGGGCGACATGGGGCCATCTGGCTCCATCTCTCAGGCAGTAATTCTGCAAAATGGCAAACAAGTGATGACCGTCATCACTGCAGGGTGCACTTCCAGAGCCTTGAACAATATTGATCACCGTTGGTCTTCATAAAGCCAGATGAACGGGTCTTTGTCTGTTGAACCTTGCTGCAACCGGCTCCATGTACAGTGTTATACGGGTGGAGACATACAGGGACATCTGCCGTCCTCTAGAATACAATAACCTTCACTGAGATGATTGTTCATGCTGTAAATAAAGATATTAAAACTGATAACATGGACTAAAAGCTGTGTGACAATACAATCACACTGTTGTAATAGTTTCCTGTATGTGATGTGAAAACATAATTGTGCCATGTCGATGTTTCCCCAGCAGGGGGAGTAGTCTGACTGTGAGAATTCAGAACTGATGTATATATATATATATATATATATGTATTGTAAATATAAATGTAAAGGCTTAGCATCATCTTCTTCTTTTACAATTTGACGATGTCTTGCTAGCGCAGCACGTCTCAGTGTTCTCTGTCTAATGAGGTTAATTCTGTTTTCTTCTAAGCAAAAGTATTTGAATGATTGTGAGAATAAAGAGAGAAAGATTGATATCTGGTGGCATCTCCACACAGCTCTGAACGCTGTTTCATAAAGAGTAAAATATTCGTTTGATGACAGGCACCAGATAAATCTATGAGAAGCAGCGGAGCAGCGCGTCACAACACAAACAGCCACGAAGCACTTTGTATTGATTAGTTTGGGAAATAAGCTCAGTATAATATCCTGTATTTATCACAGTGTTACATCATCAGATTCTGTGACCTGTAGTGTTGAAGAAGCACTTAGATCCTTTACTTCAGTAAGAAAATCAAAACCACAATAAAAAAAATACTCAATTACAAAACTCTGCAGTTAAAATCCTACTTATGTAAAAGTGTAGAAGTAAAAACAGCTAAATTTACTTCAAGTACTGAAATAAGTAGTGACTGACAGAATAAAATACTGCTGATGTCTCATCAGTGTTAATGATGCTGGAACGGACAGGAGAGTGTTTGTTATTAGCAGTAATTCATAATTATCATAGATAATTAATATAATTAATATTATCATAGATAATGATAATTCATAATTATAGATAATTATGAATAATGAAATCAAGAGATTATTAATATCAATAATTCAGGCACCAACTGTTGGATCTGTGAGGAGCACAGTCTATTATTTGCAATAATTATCAATTATCAATGATAATTAACTAATTATAACAATTAATAGAATTATTAATATGAATGAACAGATACGGGGCACCACCTGGAAACCGGGACCAATAACCAAACAAGGTAGTCTCATAAAGGAGTTCACCTAGAATATTAATATCTGATATCAACATTAAAGGTGAGGTCAGCCACTTTTAACAATATGTTACACACAATAATGACAGAAGAACTTCTCTTTAAAGATATTAGTGTTTATTAAACTTAGCAAAATTAACAGTTAAAGTTAACAACTGATCAATAAACAACTATTCTAAAATCTAATTCTACCAAACAAAACACAACAGCTACGTACAGGGTTGGACACATGCAGGGGAATGCATGTATGTGTGTGTGTGTGTGCGACAAGATGGCGACTTGGCCTGACGTGATGACGTCGTCAGTCTGCAACGCGGACGTGACTGTGGGAGGAAGTCAGCTGGCTCTGGGCGGCGTTCAAACAGGCCGACAGCAGAGTCGACTCAGTTGAAGGAGAGCGAGGCAGAGAATGTCTTCCTGAAGAAAAATCCTTTTCTCACGTGTTCTTCAGGGTATCGTCTTGGTTTTAAAGGGGCGGTGATGTCATGGCTGCGTCATCAGGAGCGTCTCCGCCAATGAGAGACTGTATGTTGACTGTTCCCTGCTGAGGTGTGAAGATTGCAAAGCATCACTGGAAATGGAGTTTGCAATGGACTCCCATTGTCTGTAAGCGCTCCTCAGAAACCAACGGGTGACGTGACGGTAACTATATTTTTATACAGTCTACGGTAATGAGCGCTTTCAGACGTGACCAGTATCTCCGGTTCTGCTGCTTTGATTTTCATCCTTTTTTAAAAAAAACTGTCACTCATGAGTGTGATGATGTAACAGTGAAATGACGACTCAGCGACTGTAGTTTCAGCACCTGGAGTCTTTATGAAGCTGGACGGGAACATCAGTGATTCAGACGTCTGTGTGGTCCGGACACGGAGTTAAAGACAGATCTGGATACAGCTTTTCCAAGATGGCACCCGCTAATTATAATGCAAGTTACTGACTCAGCGTTACTTCCAAAGACACATTCACCACATGAAAAGCATGTGTCTCGCTGTGTGAGCTCTGTTCAGTTTGTCCACATAAGGAAGTCTTATTGAATAATCACACATATAACTCCCAGAGGGAACTTCCAGGATCCGAACAAAGACTGTTTACTCACAACAATTCCCGCTCGCACACAGATTCCAGCACAATTAAGTCTTCCCCTAAAAACAATGAACAGAATTAAAAATGTAGAATATATGGAGCCCCAAAAGTCCCGAAAGGTGATCCTTCTTTTGTTTTATCTTGCTCGTACAAGATAATTTACTGTAAATACCAGACAATCAAGTTTTATTTTCACCACAATAAAATATGATGAAATTCTTGCTGCTGTTGCACAAAAGGAAGAAAGAAAGCGCTGCAGATGAAAACCCTTCAAACACTTATAACTGCATAACCCTGCATGTATTTCATCCATGGATTATTAAATGTAACTGCAGACCTGATGACTCATCAGACGACTCAAACATCTTAATGGTCTACTTGGTCATTTGTTCAGGGACAAACACAAAAACCTCTTTGTAACAGTAGTTGTGGTGTCGACTTGTATTATTACATGTTTTACTTCGTCGTACTGAAACATTCAACGTGCTGTTTTGTCTTTTTGTCTTCTAGCTTCACTCAAAAGATTTAGTAATAAAGTTTTTGGATGTTGTCACAGTCATCAGAGTCGTCAGTCCTGCAGTTATAAATTATTATGAAATATTAATAAAGGGTTAAATGTTACTTTAGAGGCTCTGTGAGAACGACTTTAATGTGACAGATGGTGGAAGTTTGAAAGATGAGCAAACGTTCACGTCATCAGAACGTAACTGACGTGTGTCATGCTGTGCATTAAAAACACTTCATTATATGCATTAAATTTGGTTTAATTACACTGGAGTTTGGCTGATGTAAAGCATCCATGTTTGCTAGATTTTCAGGCACTTCAGTGCTATTATTAATGTATGGTATGGTGCTGTGAAGGCCTTATTGTACCTGAAGGAATTCTTCTTCTTCTTCTTCTTCTTCTCTGCAATGAAACACGTTTTTGAAGGACTAAATGTCAATTCAGTTTTATTTATAAAGCACCAAATCCCATCAGAAGTCATCTCAGGGCTGTTTCCACATAGAGCAGGTCTGGACTGAACTCTTTAATCTACAGAGACCCAACATTCCTCCATCAACAGCAGGAAAACTCCCCTTTAACAGGAAGAAATCTCAACCTGCACCAGACTGACTTCCTGTCAGACGGTTTGTGGTTTCACTTGCAGTTTGACGTCAGGACATCTGATTAATCACCTGATCAATCAACAATCTGTGGCTGTCCGATGATCAGTTGGATTTCTAGCATCTAGCATTGAATCTGATTGGAGGATATTTGGCATGTTGTGGTTAAACTGACGGAGACGCTGCGACAGAACAAAGACTGTTTACTCACAACAATCCTCACTCGCACACAGATTCCTGCACAGTTATGTCTTCCCCTCAAAGAGAACGAATATAATTTGTAGGACAGACGGAGCCCCTGAAGTCCTGAAAGGAGACACTTTTTTTTACCTTTTTATCATACTGGATATTAAAAGATCCTTCAAATGTGCTTTCAATGGAAGTGATGGAGGCCAAAATCCACAGTGTGTCCACACAGTCATTTAAAAGTCTGTGTGAAGCTTCTATTCAGCTTCATCAGTCTGAGTTAGTCATATCAAGTGGATATCTGACACATTTACAGTCTTTTTAGCATCAAATTCCCTCTTTGTGTTTCCTCGGACAGTGTTTCCCTGTTGAGCTGCAGGTGGAAGTATAGTAACAAAAAGAGGCACTTTGGCACTAAAAAGACTGTAATGTTGAAAGATATCTACTTGATTTGACTCATTTGGACGCTGAAGCTTCATATTAGCTTCAGATAAACCTTAAAATACATTTTTGCACAGAAGGAGGACTGTGGATTTTCATTGTAAGGTCATTATGAAGGGATCTTCATAATGATTACAGCAAGAAACACAGCTTTAATGTTCATTTGACGACTGACTGCTGGTTTAAGACTTGATAAACTGTGAACTCGTCCTTTAAACCAAACGAGACGACGTCATTAAAAGAGCGACAGTCAAAGCTCAAACGATGGAAAACATGATGAAACATTTCTGTTAGTTTCTTGTATTGATTGATGTGAGGAAGGTTACAGTCTCCTCCTCCTCCTCATCGCTCCACACAGATCTGATTTTTCAGCTCTTCAGTGACGTTTAAATCACATGATTCATGACGTCATCATTTATTCACTCAGTCTGTTTTTATCTGTTTTTATCCACAGCTGCTTTTACACCTCAGACTAGATATTAATACTCTGTTTTCACATTTGCAGCATTTCTACTCTTGTTGCTGCTTCTGTTTGTAGCATCAAGAAAGGAAGATGTGTGTAGATGTGTAGTGTGAGTTAACACAACATACAACACTGATGAAAACACAGTGAGTTCCAGTCTCACCTGGTTAATGTGACACAACAAATATTTGGAGTGGAGTTGAAGCATCAGACACACAGAGGAGACGTGATGGAGCGACGTGGATGTTTCCTCCTCTGATGGACTCTGAAAGCTCCGTCCTGCTGCGTGATAATGAACACTGGAACAATGAGGACTCTCGGGGGCGGCGCGGTGGGGGTGAGTGGGCTCAGCTTTCCCAAACCCCCCCTGGGACAAAACCTTGTGTTCCTCCGTCCACACAAACATTCCTCTGCTGGTAAACCACACTCCCCTGCTGGAGCGCGCTCAGTACGGACACAACGCGTTTTCCTCAGATGGAGAATTCATTCATTCATTCATTTTGAGAAGAGAAAAAACATGTGAAATAAGAGTGTGCAGGTTGGCACTCGACTGTCTGTCTGAATGTGGCTGGTGGAGCTTTGGATGAGTGGTCAGTGCAGATGTTTGTGGTCTGGGAGAACCGGGGTTGGAGACCAGATGTGAGACTTTCCCCCTCAAATAGATTTATTGAAGAACATTTACTTTAATATCCTAAAGTCAGAAGTGTCATAAAAACAAAAACAGGATTTTTTTTCTTTTATTCGAATACAAATACAAATAATTTTGCTGCCTACAAATATACAATACAAATATAAATACTGGGTTCTCTGCACACTATATAAACACTATATAAACACTATATGAAACACTATATCAACACTATATAAACACTATATAAACACTATATGAAACACTATATCAACACTATATAAACACTATATAAACACTATATGAAACACTATATAAACACTATATAAACACTATATAAACACTACATGAACACCATATGAAACACTATATCAACACTATATAAACACTATATAAACACTATATGAAACACTATATAAACACTACATGAACACTATATGAAACACTATATAAACACTATATAAACACTCTATAAACATTATATGAAACACTATATAAACACTATATAAACACTATATGAAACACTATATCAACACTATATAAACACTATATAAACACTACATGAGCACTATATGAAACACTATATAAACACTATATCAACACTATATAAACACTACATGAGCACTATATGAAACACTATATAAACATCATTCAAACACTATATAAACACTATATGAAACACTATATCAACACTATATAAACACTATATAAACACTACATGAGCACTATATGAAACACTATATAAACACTATATCAACACTATATAAACACTATATAAACACCATATGAAAACTATATGAAACACTACATAAACATCATTCAAACACTATATAAACACTATATAAACACCATATGAAACACTATATAAACACTCTATAAACACTCTATAAACATTATATAAACACTATATGAAACACTGTATAAACACTCTGTGACTTTTTGTTCTTGTGTTCTAGGAGATGTGATGTGGATGTAGGGAGATATCCATCCCATGTTTATTTGTGATTTAGTGGATTGATTGAAGTGATTTATTATACAGAGCTGCTGTATGTATCAGACTGCTGCTGGTTGTTGTGCTTCCTACTGGTTGTGTTGTGAGTCTTATTGTGAGTATGAATGTGATGGAGGTGTATTGACGTATCTTGTGTTATTGAAGAGTAGCTACTCTAATAATACAGTAGTTAATGGGGATCTAAACAAACAAACAAACAAACAAACAAACAAACAAACAAACAAACCTGTCCTGCTGCTGCCTTCAGGTGCTGCAGGGAGTTAATGAACTGTAGGCGCCGATGTCAGTGATTATAATCAGTCTCCTTCTTCAGGAATAATTTCAGCTGCAGTGATCGACTGTCTGGAGCGACGTCCTTGTGTTTTAAAGTGGATCTCTGAGTTTTTTTTCCCTCTGATGCATTTTATTAACTCAGTGTTTGACTTTTTTGTGAAAATGTGGAAGATTTATGGTAAAACTTTTAAACTGCTTGGAGGAGATTACTTCTGTAAACAGGTAAAAACAGGTGAGTTAATCAGTATTTCTGGCTGCTTCCATCATCTCACACTGGACTGGAGCTGCTGTGAATCATTAAAAGTCATGAAAAAGACAAAATCTGACATGTAAATGTGTTTTCAGCAGGTAAAAGCCAGAAGCCTCCCCAGGGGGCGCCGGAGAGCTGAGAGTGAGGCAGAAATACTGCCAGAGGTGAAAGAAGTTAAACCTCTCAGAGTCATAATAAAACACATACTGACATCATTCAGTGTGACTGACACTTCCTGAGGATCATTATCTCTGACGTCCATCACCAATAAACCTCCATAAATCCACCTAGAAACCAGAGAACAAAGAGAATCTCCTTCAGATCATCATGTTACTGCAGACAGCAGCTGTTAACAGCTGATTCACATGTTTAATGGAGACTGTTTGACTAAATGTGAACAGATCAGGTGTAAAACGTGTATGACAGAGAAGCAGCTTCTGATGTTACAGCAACACATCTGATCGGCTTTATAGCGTCTTGCTTCTGTTTGTTTCTGTCGTCATGTTGGTTAAAACAGGCCGACATGTTGCTGTTGGCATGTGTCTGTCTGTGAAATTAGCAAAAACATTTTCACACAGAAGTCAGATTTCACACTGAGCTGATAAGTGCAGCAGTCTTTGAACCTCCAACAGAAGGACTGAATGACTCCTTTCATTAAGAAGTTGATTCATGTTGATTCATCACACGGCTTCATAGTAACTATGTGATGACTGTGCAGCAACATGATCACTCTGAGCATCAGGTCTCCTCAAATAATGAGTCATAAAACTTTTTAGGATGAAACTGATGAAACATAAAACAGTTTTCTCTCTGTGGTTCTTGTCGTCCTGAGGGACTGAGTCCAGATGTTTGAGTCAAGGGGAACCACAAACATTTACAAAAAATTACATTTGTTCACAGATGCCAAATTGAACTTCCACCTGTTTCCTCCAACAGAAGGACTTAATGACTCCCTTTATTGAGAAGTTGATTCATGTTGATTCATCAAACGGCTGCATACTAACTCTGTGATGACTGTGTGTTCCTGGGGTCATTCTCTGACCTCGGAGGGGCTTCACAGAGGTTCATCTCAGCTGTCCTGATGAGGCTGGCTGTCTCTATGGTAACCAGGATCAGGTGAGATATGCTGAGACTGGTCTCCTCTTGAAATGGATAGTGATAGATAGCAAGTGACCTGTGTACAGACTACATGGCTTCAGTTCACTTTAATCAGCATAGTGTCTTGTTTATAGTTTGAAAACCAATAGAAGCACAGATGAGTGAAGAATAACCTTATTTGGAGGTGGTAATGGTGAGGATTTGGTGAAGGGTTTTAATACTATTGTCCAGAAGTAGACAGAAGAATTGAGTGTCATTGCACAGTGTTTCACTTGTACTGTAACTCTGTTCTCCTCAATCGAGCTTCAATAAAAGTTCCTGAGTAAGACATCCGGGTCTCCTGACGAGTTCTTCACTTTGGGTTAAACAGCTCAAACAATTTCCTTGACAGTGACTGAGCATTAACTGAGCATCATGTCTGCTCAAATAATGAGTCATTTAATAAAACATCCAGAAAAGAGAGTTTTAGGATAAAACTGATGAAACATGAAACCTCTCCACACTGAGAGTTTTCTCTCTGTGGTTCTTGTCGTCCTGAGGGACCGACTCCAGATGTTTGAGTCGAGGGGAACCACAAACATTTAAAAAAGATTACATTTGTTCACAGATGCCAAATTCCTGAGAAGTTCCCAGAATAAGAACAATCTTACTGGTTTCCCTCGACACAGAGCTGACGGGGAGAGATCAGGGATGGATGGAGGATATGTCAGTGTACGGCAGATAGAAACAAACATAACGAGCTCCTTTCAAACAGATCTGTGCAGTTTACAGTCTGTCCTCCACCAGGTAGGTAGAAATCAGAAACAAGTTTATCTATATGAAGGTTTTTAGATACAAGCAATCTACTGCAGTGTTGAGCTGCATAACAATCAAAATATAATAAAGTCTATGTGTGAGCTGAGTATATGTGTAAAACATGACCAAACATTTTGTCCAGGACTGTTTCCAAAAAGATATTTCCATCTCTAGAGATCATCCGCGTTGAAAAATAAATAAAAACTGGAGCAAAAAGTTTGTTTCTGTTTGACTGTTTCTGTCAGAATACAGCGCAGTATATGTGGAAATATATATGAGCATCAGTACCTCAGATTTGTACTTGCATGCAGTATAAAACACGTGTATTTTGTGAGCGTGTGCAGTAGCAGCAGCTGTGACGGATCCTTGGCTGGATCAACATGTTCTCCTGACTCCGTGCGTCCAGGGACGTCACCTTGTCAATCTTCATTCTGTCCGTGACCTGCACACAGCTGCACGTAAATCTTTATATCTGCTGAGAGAAGAAGAGTCAGCACAGATTTACCTCTCAGATCTGTGGAAACTGTCCCATTTCCACCCTTTTATCTCACGACCACTCAGATTTATGTTGCGACTCCTTGGAAGGGTCACGACCCCTAGATTGGGAACCACTGATCTATAAAACGCAGGTTTAGGAAATATTCATAAAAAGGTTTTTAGCAGATGTTGAGATAATTAATTCAACATGATAGTTTGGCAGAAGTTATGAATGTTAAAATAAAACATGAAATAAAGCAGTATGTTGGTTATGCAGTTACATAACTGCTGCTTTTAACATCAAAAACACGAGATTATCTTCCATAATTGTCATCAGCTGTTCACATTCATCATGTTTGTAGCCACGAGGCAATGAACGTTTCTTACAGTGTTGTGACCGAGTCAAACTCTGTTAGCAGTTAAACTTTCTGCAGGAACAATGTGGTAAAAATCTCAGCAGGACAAGAAACACAGGATGGATGAGGTGAAAACACCTGAACCAGAACCAGGACAGGGACCAGAGCAGAAACCGGAGCCTCGCTGTAGCTCTTAGACTACGATAAGCTTCTGGAACTCTCTGCAGTAAGATTGTGTCCTGATATTGAATTTATATATGAACCTGACAGCAATGATCCAGACATCATGTGATGAAGTATTTAGTGTTTTTCACGTCTCTGTATTTATCTCCTCATTCTCCAGAACTTCTGCTGGACTCTGGTCCCACTACCTGTCTGCTGGACCTGATACCATCCAACCTTCTACAGAACATTTCCCCCACAGACACACACATCATCAACTCCTCACTTACAACGGGTTTGTTCCCTGCCGCATTTAAGCAAGCTCAAGTCACCCTGCTGCTCAAAAAACCTGCACTCAACCAGACGAACAGAATACTGGAGCGCACAGTCTTTAACCGGATTCCTCTCTGAGAACAACAACTCGAATCAGTCTGGCTTAAAGTGAGGTCACTCTACTGAGACTGCACTCCTGTCTGTTATGGAATCACTGGGTTCAGCTGGAGCTGCTGGTCAGTGCTCAGCTCTACTGCTGCTGGATCTGTCAGCTGCCTTTGACACGGTTAACCACTAAATCCTCCTCTCCACACTCACTGAGTTTGGTATCTCAGGATCTGCCGTCCACTGGTTTTTGTCTGGTCTTCAACCAGCCCAAAACAGCACATGTCACCCCGCTGTTCATCTCCCTCCACTGGCTCCCAGTTGCTGCCCGCATCAAATTCAAAACCCTGACACTCGCTTACAAAACAGCAACTAAAACAGCTCCCGCCTACCTGAACTCCCTCATTCAGGTCTAAACTCCCTCCGGCTCACTACGCTCTGCCAATGATAGGTGGAATGAGTTACCAAACTGGTTTGATCCGCAGAGACCCTCTCCATCATGCGCTGCCTGATGGCACCTGCGTCCAATCAGTCCTGAACTCAGCTTTATGGCTCTTACTCTCCTGACTGGATCCCTGCTTGTGTTGTATCAGCTCTCAGATGTACGTTGCTTTGGATAAAAGCGTCTGCTAAATGAAATTGTAATTGTATTTGGTTGTGTTTCCGTTTGCTTTCCCTCCTCTTTCTTTCCCTCTCTTGCCACTAACCCCCACACACATATACACACACACACACACCTTTCTTACACATCTGACAGTCAGATAGCGTGGGACTCAGCGCCGCTCTGCCCCTCGTTATCTACCATCAGACACGTGTGTTTGATAAACTGAAGTGGGTGAGTGCAGAGACGCCGAGGCCCAGGCGGTGTCATCTTGCTATTGTCACATCTGCCATTTGGTTCTCATGTGATGTGATTTCCTAACATGGTCACATCCGCATTTTGATTTTCATGTGATATCATCTCACAAGATCACGTCCGCCATCTTGCTTACACACACACACGAATGCACGCACGCTCCCGCTTGCATGTTTTCACTGTACACAGCTGTTAGTTTTATGTATGTTTGTAAACTCTGTTTATTGTTTAATAAAGACTAATATCTTCAAGAGACGTCTTTTGTGTTTATATGTTGTGAAAAGTGGCTGATTGAGAGTCAGAGATGAGCAGCTCCTGTTTGTGAAGTGGATGGACACAAGAGAGGTGTCTGATGAGAGGGAGGAAAACCAGCGCTGGCTATGAGAGGGTGGCAGTTCCAAGACCTACTGCTTTAGGGGAGTACAACCGCTTCATGGTTGGTCGACGTCTCTGACCAGCTCATTGGATACTACTCCACATGCAAAAAGAGTGCAAAGTGGTACAAGACAATTTTGTATCACTTTTTTTGACGTTGCTGCTACAAACAGCTGTGTGCCACCAGAGGTGAGCAGCCATGACGCACCAGGCCTTCCAGGAGCTTCTCTCTGCTGAGCTGCGTGGAGTCCCTGGACCTCTGAGAAGCACCTCAAGAGAGGCAGCAGTTCCTTCACACACCTGTAAGATCCATCCAAGAATGTATTCGGTGTGTTTCTGTATTTGGTGTGTTTCTGTATTTGGTGTGTTTCTGTATTTAGTTGTGTTTTCTCAGCTTGCAGCATTTTTTCTGAATGTGCAAATGTAGTTAAATTCTTGAAGATGTTTTCTTCATTTGCTTGTATTTTGTCTTTTTGCATGTGCACTCTTAGTTTGACTGTTAAGTGGATTAGATAACCTGTTTAAACTGTTTTTTTCCAACTTGTCTACTTGCATTTTTTCTTTTTTCATGTCACTGTGTTCACAACTTTCAGACATTTACCTGGTGAGTAAATTGTTATTATCACTGATAGAAATGATGGACTAAACTATGTAAATACAATGGTCTAAAGCAGAATTGTCCTTTAAGATCCAGTTTCCATCAGAATGAGATGACAAAGAGCTGCTGCAATTTACCAAGGAGAGTCTGAAGCCTCCTTTTGTTCCAGGTGGTCCCCCCCCCCCCCCGCTGTTTCTTTCTGTCAGAGTCACAGTGACCCAGGTAAGGAGCTAAAACCCTCATCTGCTTTCATGTCAGGAAAATGAAGCCATTTCACAAACCATCAAGCTGAAGCCAGAGTTCTCTGTCAACATTCAGAAAGCAAAAAGCACTTTCTCTGTTCTGGTTGACGTCTGATGAATTTCTAAGTGAGAAAGTTTGGGGGGAAAAACACATAACACATCAGGGAGAGTCATATTCTGGCATTTGAGTTTTTCATTTTCTCACACTTCAGGGACCAAACAGCAGGAAACAAACAGCTTTGGTCTTTTTCTGTGCAAGATGATTTCTGGTTCCCTACTCAAAGCCTCATGCTGACTGTAAGACTTAAATAACTTAACAGAAAGTCTGCGTTACAAATTAGAGCAGTTTCAAATACTGTTTACCAGGCAGAGACACAGAAAGACACTGTCCAGATGCATTATGGGAAATGTAGGATCCAGTGATTTTTGAGTTTGATCCTTACTAGACTAAAGGTCAGCATATCTCCACGTCTGCAGCTCAGATTTGGATCTTTCTGTTTTTATTCCGACTCTCAAGTTCAGCTCGTTTATGAAAGAGACACTGGAGGACATTTAAATGTTGTCAATGAGGTTCAAGTGTTTGAAAAGGTGACAAATGATATCAGACTGTTGGTCAGTGATCAACCAACTTTTTGTGCCAACCAGAGGTGGAAAGTAACTCAGTACATTTACTCAAGTACTGAAGTACAACGTTGAGGTATTTGTACTTCAAATACTTGAGTATTTCCATGTGATGCTACTTTCTACATTTCAGAGGGAAATATTGTACTTTCTACTCCACTACATTTATTTGACAGCTTTAGTTACTTTTCAGATGAAGATTTGACACAATGGATAATATAACAAGCTTTTAAAATACAACACATTGTTAAAGATGAAACCAGTGGTTTCCAACCTTTTTGGCTTTTGACGTCTTACAAAAAGCAGTGTGTAGTCGGGGTCACATTTCACATGTCTATGAGTTGTTAACAGCTCCACCAAATAGTGATTTTTCCCTCTAAACTTCTCACATGCTTTCATTTCAATAAATGTTCAAATGATCCAATATTTCAGCAAAAATCAAAGATTAGAGAAAAAGTCCAAAAACTGAAAACAGATTTGTGTATCAGAACTTTGTTTTTTCTTCTTTCCTCTCCCATTAATCATCTCACGACCCCTCAGATTTATCTGCTGACCCCTTGGAGGGGCCCGACCCCTAGGTTGGGAACCACTGGACTAAACTAGCTAACTGTATATAAAGTAGTGTAAACTAGCTCCATCTCCAGCGGCTACAACAGTAACATGCTGCTCTAACACTGATGCTTCACTATTAATAATCTAATGATGTCATATATAATAATATATCAGTCAGAGGGACCAAACCACTACTTTTACTGCAATACTTTAACTACATCAAGCTCAGAATACTTATGTACTTTTACTGCAATACTTTAACTACATCAAGCTCATAATACTTATGTACTTTTACTGCAATACTTTAACTACATCAAGCTCATAATACTTATGTACTTTTACTGCAATACTTTAACTACATCAAGCTCATAATACTTATGTACTTTTACTGCAATACTTTAACTACATCAAGCTCATAATACTTATGTACTTTTACTGCAATACTTTAACTACATCAAGCTCATAATACTTATGTACTTTTACTGCAATACTTTAACTACATCAAGCTCATAATACTTGTGTACTTTTACTGTAGTGGGATTTTTCATGCAGGACTTTTACTGGAGTATTTTTACATTGCTGTGTTGGTATTTTTACTGCAGTAAAGGATCTGCCTGCTTCTTCCACCACTGTTGCAAAAAAAATGTTAGTATTAAGAATTTAAACACAGCTAATTTTTGAAGTGTTATTGTGAGTACATATATATCAAATACTTGGATGACACAGTCATTGTGGATACCACTAACCTACCACTAAAAGGCAGCTCCAAGTTGAGATGGACATATTCTCAGAGTGATGTGGGCAGAATTGCCTGCAGAAGAGCTGGTCATTGACTTCCGTCATGGACAATTCACCATTGTCCACCATTCACTACACTGCAGGTCAATGGCCAGGCCATAGAGACAGTGGAGGCATACAAATACCTCGGCACCACAGTTGACCACAAACTCGCCTTTAAACCTAACAGTGAAATCATTATCTCCAAATGTCAGCAACGCCTCCTCTTTCTGAGGAAACTCTGTAAACTCACCAGTCAGTTCTACTTGCTTTCTACAGGTGCTTCGCTGAATCCATCATCACAGTCAATAAAACAGCCTGGTTTGGTGCTGAGAGTAAGATTCACCTTAATCCTCTCAACAAAATCATCAGAATGAGTAGCAGAATCATTGGACTGGACTAAGAACCACTGAGCAGCAGACGGTCTAAAATGAAAGGACTACAGATAGCCTTGGACACCACACACACACACACACACACACACACACACACACTACACAACCAGTACAGCCACCCATATTCAGACTGCAGATACCAGTCACTCCCATTCAAGACCAAGCAGCCATGTCAATCTTTGTGTCTACTTCCATTAGACTCATTAATGCCTGAGCTCCCCTTAGTGACCTTATTTATTACTATTTATCTATGGACATTTTTAAGCACTCTTAACCCTGTTGGTGGACACCTTAAGCTGTTTTAAACTGTTTTAAACTGCACTTGTATGTAGTTGTTTGTCCGGTTATGTAGTGTATAGACACTGACGCTTTTACACAAATGAAGTTACTAAAGGATAATTAAAGTTATTTTGAATTTGAATTGTAATGCTTCTCTGTATGAATACAGCTGAAAATAACGTCAAGCTCCACATGTGCCTTTAAATAAAACGTGGTGCACTGATGGACGTCACTCAGATGTCCCACATGAGCCGAGGCAGTCTGGACCACCAGGTTCTGAATCCTTCTGGCGGATGCTGTCAGAGGGGCTTCCCCGCCTCTCTGTGTAATTGAACACGTTTTCATCCATAAAACAGGGATCTGCTGTGCTGTAATGAAGTCTCATTTACAGAAGTTTTCCATACAGTCACCAGATGTTCATATATCGTGCTGATCCGCTGAAAGCTTCAGACTCAGCAGGGGTTTGGATCAGAACTGTAAATATACAGATGTGTCAGGATGATTATATGTGTGTTTTGTGTCAGCGGTTAAAGGTGTGTGTGTGTCAGGAGTCTGTTTTTGTGTGAAACTGAACATCAGACTTAAAGTCATAACCTTTAAGATTTTCATTATGTCAAAATCCTTTTTCAAAAATCTATTTATACTCATTTATTGCATTTTGTATTGATGCAAAATGTTGTAAAATTGCAGTAATTAATGAAAAAATGATGCTGTGTGGAAGAAAAACTGCTGTTTTACCGTCAGTGAGTTGCGCTACATGTTATGATTTAGACCTTCCTAGAGGCATGTGTATTAGTTATAAGTATTTAGTTGTTACTCAGAGTTATGTAGTGCACCTGCTTTCTGATCTGAGCAGCTCATTTGTAATTTACTGCTGGCTCTAATGTCTCTGTAGCATTTTAATATCTTGAAAATGCCGCAGCACAGATTCACAGTAAACAGAAAGCTGTACACTATATTCAGTGAGTGATAATGCTGGCGGGGTGATGCGCCATTTCTTACACAATCAACCTTTAAGTTTCAGTGCCGAATGAGATCCGAGGGCACAAGACGGAGGTTTAAGATCCAGATTCAATCATGTTTAGGAATGGTGGTGATGGTGATGATGGTGGTGGTGATGATGGTGGTGGTGGTGATGGGTATGGTGGTGGTGATGGTGGTGATGGTGGTGATGGTGGTGGTGGTGATGGTGATGGTGGTGATGGTGATGGTGGTGGTGATGGTGGTGGTGATGGTGGTGGTGATGGTGGTGGTGATGGTGATGGTGATGGTGGTGATGGTGATTGTTGTGATGGTGGTGGTGATGGTGGTGATGATGGTGGTGGTGATGGTGATGGTGATGTGGTGGTGGTGATGGTGATGGTGGTGGTGATGGTGGTGATGGTGATGGTGATGGTGGTGGTGGTGATGGTGATGGTGATGTGGTGGTGGTGATGGTGATGGTGGTGGTGGTGATGGTGATAGTGATGGTGGTGATGGTGGTGGTAGTGATGGTGATGGTGATGGTGGTGATGTTGGTGGTGGTGATGGTGATAGTGATGGTGATGGTGGTGATGGTGGTGGTAGTGATGGTGATGGTGATGGTGGTAGTGATGGTGGTGGTGATGGTGCTGATGTTGGTGGTGGTGATGGTGTTGTGACGGTGATGGTGGTGGTGGTAGTGGTGGTGATGGTGGTGATGGTGGTGATGTTGGTGGTGGTGGTGATGGTGGTGATGGTGATGGTGATGGTGGTGGTGGTGATGGTGATGGTAGTGGTGACGGTGATGGTGATGGTGGTGATGGTGATGGTGGTGGTGACGGGGTGATGGTGATGGTGGTGATGGTGAGGGTGATGGTGGTGGTGGTGATGGTGATGGTAGTGGTGACGGTGATGGTGATGGTGGTGATGGTGATGGTGGTGGTGACGGGGTGATGGTGATGGTGATGGTGGTGATGGTGATGGTGGTGGTGGTGATGGTGATGGAGGTGGTGGTAGTGATGGTGGTGGTGATGATGGTGATGTTGATGGTGGTGATGGTGGTGTGACGTGATGGTGGTGATGGTGGTGGTGGTAATGATGGTGATGGTGGTGGTGGGGGTGGTGATGGTGATGGTGATGCTGATGGTGGTGATGGTGATGGTAGTGGTGACGGTGATGGTGATGGTGGTGGTGATGGGGTGATGGTGATGGTGGTGATGGTGATGGTTATGGTGGTGATGATGATGGTGATGGTGGTGGTGGTGATGGTGATGGAGGTGGTGGTGATGGTGATGGAGGTGGTGGTAGTGATGGTGGTGGTGATGGTGATGTTGGTGGTGGTGATGGTGGTGTGACGGTGATGGTGATGATATAGCATTTATTCAGTGTTCTGGTTGCTTTGTATGTTTTATATTAATAAATCCCCTGATTTAGGTGTTTTGAAAAGTGTTTGTTTTGTTTTAAGTTGGGTAAATGGTGGATTGTTACTGCCCCATAGTGGTGGTGGTCGGGGGGGGGGGGGGGGGGGGGGGGACCTGGAAATGTGCAGAATATGTCCTCTTTAAACTAAATGTGAAATGTTTGGATCATTTTATGGTTTGGTTGGTGGCTCCTGGATTGGAGGGTTCTGCTGGTTGAACTGGGACTCATTCATTCAATATTTCTATAATTTTCACCACAGCCATGAATATAGCAAAACTAGTTTCTGTGATTTGTGCTCTGACGTCTTGCAGTCTTGAAGAACAGTCCTGAACCTCTTTTTGTACCAGACACACAGAGGTCACTGACTCTGGAGAATATGACTCCATGAATGTTGAACTCTTCCTTTAAACAGTTGTGAAACTGTCAGTGTGTCATTGCACAATCCCCCCCCAGCACTGATCTCTTCTGCCATCTGAGGATAAAGTTTAGTTGTGAAGCTTTTGGATTCCTGTTGGTTCTTTGTTATCCTGCAGTTTCACGCTGCATTGAATCTGTATCAACCATCAGACCTGCTGAACACCGAGAGCAGCCAGAGGACACACATCTGCTTCCACTTACCTCTGTGTGTGTGTGTGCAGATTATGAATGAACCCAATCGAGTGTGACTTCTGGAACTTGTGCCGCTGTACTTTCTGCAAAACAGTGCAACCCACCCCCCATCAGCACCCTCATACACACACGGTTCTGTTGTTAGTGAACAGCATGTGCAGGTGTGTTGAAGAGTTATGACCTCAGACTGCATGAAGGTAAACATCCATCTTTGTCTCTAAAATTAAAAATGTTTGTTCTTTGTGCAGCAGCCATTTTAAACCACAGTTCAACAGTCTAACTGAAATATTTGCAGAGCAGCAGCTCCCCGCTCTTTAAAGATAGCCCACTCCTCCCACCCGGGTTTCTCAACCTGGTTCCCAATGATTAAAGAAAGAGGAGAAGAAAATTATATTTTTGGGATACTTTCAGCACTTGTGGTCTCCACAAATTCTTCAAAGTCTAAAAAGAAAACATTGATGTTTGGTTTAACTGTTCCACACTGAGACCACGAGCTGGGATCCTGTGATGAGGGTTCAGGCTGAAATTGCTTCATTGTTAAAGGCCACTGACCACTGACTCGGCCCTCATCAGCCTTGAAAGATTGTCAGAGCAGATTTATGGCTCCTTAAGAAGACTCAGCCGTGTGTTTCCACAAACACTGAGCACACAGTCAGCAGAGAGTCTGGATGAATCCTCTGAATGTGAGCTGCTGTTCGTGTGTTTTTCTTTCACCCACATGAGTAGACAGATCTGTCCGCTCTCCTCCCACCTGTCCTGTCAGCCGCTGCACTGATCTGAGACGCTGCCGGGAATGTTGGCGGTTTGACTGGAGAGGAGCTTAAAATAGAAACTTATCTTCTCATCTCATCTCTTGTTTTGGTTCCTGGGCCGAGTTTTGGATTCATCTGGTTGTGAAAGAGCAGCCGGCCATTAGCTCCTGATGAAAACGTGACATGTTTCATTACCTGCAGCTATCAGATGTATTGTACCATGTTAGCAGAGAAACACACCTCCACACTCTGCAAGACAAAGAAATCCATCTCAACCGTATGAAGGTTGAGGCCCCCTAGAGGCTGGAATGTTCATTACACCTCACAGTTCTTTAAGATGGTAAATGGTAAATGGGCTGCATTTATATTGCGCCTCTCTAGTCTTCTGACCAGTCAAAGCGCTTTACAATACATGTCAACATTCACACACTGATGGCAGAGGCTGCCATGCAAGGTGCCATCTGTTCATCAGACCTGATCTAATGCCCAAGGACACTTCGACATGCGGAGCCGGGGATCAAATCGGTGATCTTCTGATTAGTGGACGACCTGCTCGACCTCCTGAGACAGAGGAGAAACACACTGAACTCAGCGAGCTGGGCCGGTTTGAGATTTCTCTACAAAAACTGTGGATGTTGTGAGATGTCATGAGGAGCTTGATGGGTTCGCTGCTGTATGCTGAAGCATAACTTTTTTGTTGTATAAAATGTGTTTTTTACATCCTCCTCCATCAAACTAATTAGAAAAATTCCTAATTCTATGATTTATCATCTCCAGTTTATGGACCTTGTTAATTGCGTCCCTCCATTTGCTGGTTTGTGGTGTCGTTGGTTTGGCTGTTTGAGCAGAGCTGTAAATAGAGAACTGCCAGAAAACCTCCTGAAACAGCAGCTCTCTGTTTTCATGGCTCACATCAGACTGATGTCTCTTTAAATTCAGACTTATGTATCAGGGTGATGATTGATGTGGAGACTTACTATGAACTGACATGAACCTCCTCAAACATGAAACTACATGTCAGGATTACAGAGAAAGCAAACAGAGACAACAGGAACTGAAGCGAAGCCTGTGAGATAAAACGGGTTCAGATAGACTGAAAATAGCTCTGTGTTAAGGAAACAGAGTCTGTGTTCATGTGGGCCTGTTGTTTCAGGTACAGATGACATATGATACCATCCAGATGGTCCAGTTGCAGTAACTGCTGCGGAGTGACATCACACCGCCATGAAGCAACAGATGATTCTGTGTTCTGTGTTTGGATGAAGACATTTCTCAGCAATCTCGTGATCAGCAGATTTCACCACAGCTGCTGGTTCGGGAAAGATGGAGCTCTCAGATAAAAACTGAAGACCTCAACAGTCTATTTGTTTTTGTTTTATTGTCTTCCTTTTCATATGTGGAGTTATTTCACTCATTTTCCGATCTTTACATTTTGCTTGTTTTGCTTTTTCTTGTTTAATTGATCAATGTGATTTTAAATTGTTGTTTGTTTTGTTGTTGCTGGTTTTATGTGGATCTCAGGAGGACAGAGACCACTTTATGGAGGCTGATGGGGATCCAAATAAAGAATAATGAATAAAGGAAACATGACAGGTTGGTTTATTTTAACATTTAAGTTAACCACAATCTTCCCCTAACCGTAAAGCATCGACAACATACAGGACTGTGCAAAAGTTTTAATGTTTAGATTCTTATCCATTATGCAATACCATCAGGGAGGCGTCTGATCGGTCCCAAATGTATTGATGACATGCCGATGACCCCGAGCATACAGCTAGAGCCATAAAGAACTATTTCCAGCAACAAGAAGAATGATGAGTCCTGCAACAGATGGTTTGGCCCCCACAGAGCCCTGATCTCAACATCATGGAGTCAATCTGGGATTAACATGAAGAAGCACCTGAGATGGCCTAAATAATAAATCCACAGGAGGACATTCTTTCTCCAGGATGGTTACAACAACCTGCCTGCAAGTCACCATGAAAAACTGTGTTTAAGTGAACCGAGGAGAACTGCTGCTGTTTTAAAGGCAAAGCTGCTTTAGGTTTCTGCTGTTTACTCAATTTTTTAAGACGTTAATTAATAAATTAAAATAATTTATGGCAATATTTTTGAAAGCATTCTCACTTTACTTTTAGTGCCTAAAACTTTTGCACAGTACTGTATATTTCTATAAATCTACAGTCTGATGTGTCAGTGTGTACGTAGTGATGAACCTACAGAGAATCATCAGTGACTCTGCAGCTCCCTTCGGCTTTACAGAGCTTAATAGCCAGTTTCAGCTAATAAGGCAGTTGTGAATATCATAAAGAAAAAACAAATATGTTTTGCATTTGTGCTTACATTTGAGATCATGCAGATAAAGCCTGTTGTGGTGCATAATTTAATTGTGATTTAACCATCAAATCCTGCACCAAACCGCAAGATTAAAGGTGAAACTCACGACTGGGGATAAAACAGATAAACAAGCGCTGAGTAACATTACCGCTAGCGAGGAGGACATGGATGCAAATTTATTATCCACAACGTTTTCCAGGTGACCCTTTAATGAAAAGTTGGAGTTATATATAGTACTGATGCATATATATATATATATATATATATATATATATATATATATATATATATATATAATACTGATATATATAATACTGCTACATATATATATAATACTGATATATATAATACTGCTACATATATATATATATATATAATACTGATATATATAATACTGCTACATATATATATAACTGATATATATAATACTGCTACATATATATATATATATGTAACTGATATATATAATACTGCTACATATATATATAATACTGATATATATAATACTACTACATATATATATAACTGATATATATAATACCACTACATATATATATAACTGATATATATAATACTGCTACATATATATATAACTGATATATATAATACTGCTACATATATATATAACTGATATATATAGTACTGCTACATATTTATATATAATACTTATATAAATAATACTGCTACATATATATATATAATACTGATATATATGATACTTATATATATAGTACTGATACATATAATATTGCTACATATATATATAACTGATATATATAATAGTGCTACATATATATAACTGATATATATAGTACTGCTACATATTTATATATAATACTTATATAAATAATACTGCTACATATATATATATATAATACTGATATATATGATACTTATATATATAGTACTGATACATATAATACTGCTACATATATATATGTCACATCTTGCCTGGACTTTGGGTGTTTTTTTGGTCTTATGTTGTGTTCTGTGGGGTCTCCTGGTTTTGCACGTCTGTTTAGTCCCTCGGTTCATAAGGGTTTTCTTGTGTGATTTGGGTGGTGGGTTTTGGAGGACTGCATCATTGGTTTGTTGGGTTGTGTGCTTGGGTTTGTGTTTGTGGTTGATTTTGGATGGGTTAGTGTAGATGGCATTAAGTTTGTTTTCTGGGTTTTTGTTCTGTTTCCCTTGTGTGTTCATGTGCTCCTCCACACCTGCCCTGTGTTAGCCTCGTCAGCCCTGCCCTGCTCCCTGTGTGTCCTCAGCCAATCAGCTCCCTGTATGTTTATTCCCCTCTCGAGTTCTCCACCCATCTCCCCACCTGCACCTCATCTCCTTGTTAGTTCAGTTTCTTTAAGTTCTGGTTTTCTGTTCAGTCCTTGTTGGATCGTTTTGTGTTGTTCCTTCTGCCAGTTCTGTTCAGCCCTGTTTACCTGTCCGTGACCATCCACAATTAAAAGAGTTTTTCATCACATCTGCATTCCGTCTTCTGTGTTTGGCTCCAATATGTGTATATATGTATAAATATGTGTATATATGTATGTATATATATGTGTGTGTGTGTGTGTGTGTGTATAATATTATATAATATATATATACAATATTATATGTATATATATATATATATATATACTGAATCGGATTTGGGCCGGCTTGTCACGGTCCACATACGCCCCTCCTTTGTTCTGACCACGTTTAAGCCCCCTTTTGTTCTGGATGACTCAATCACTAACAACTGTTGTTGTTGTGGTCATTAA
>NC_058106.1:40352849-40482849 GCF_914725855.1 Thunnus albacares
AATTAGCACATTATGATCAGGATTACGGTCCATAAGAGGTCTATAATGCCAGTCCTCGTGCTAACTCATGATCTGTCATCTGCAGCTCAGAACATTTAGTTCAGAGGTTTAAACTGTGTCAGGTCAACGAGTCACTTTGTTTCATAAACCTGGAGTGGAATTTATCAGAGTAGGAACATGTGCTAAAATTCAACAGTTATGCATTTTTGGTTCAACTTTTAGGACGAGATCAGCTTTCTTAACTTCATCAGTCCTCTGCACTGATACTGAGGAGCTGCAGGAGACGTGTTCAGGCAGAAATATTCTGTTTATAGAAAGATTGTTTAGATATAAAAAAACATGCCGTCTCACAAACATTCAGCTTTGATTCTGCCGGAACAACTTCAGCATCAAATAACAGACTCAAACTATAAACACAGTGATGAATATCTCATTTTCATTATAACAGCTCACATATTTTTATAAGAGTTCTTAAAGTTTTTATTTATTTTTTCCAGTAGTTGAGAGGTTCACACGATTACATTTCCCAAAGACTGTGAGGCATTACAGAAATGTTTTCACCTCATGTATGAACAGAATTTAACAGCAGGTTAAGTTGAAGGAGAACTGGACAGTGGAAGAGCAGATGTGGTTGAGTGGGTCTGATTATCCATTTTAATTTGCTTAAAAGGCTGAATTATTTTTTTAACCCATGTGAGTGTCTGTGTTTGCAGTCAATGAAGGCTAAAATTCCTTCATAATCTCATGCTGGCACCATATTTTTGTATATATAACCTTAAAAAGTTAAAACCTATTCTCAAAGTTCTGTCATTTATATCATCTTCCTCATCAGGTCAACCTATGACATGCTCGAGGAATGCTGCTCGCTCTGCAACACTCCCAATGCTCCCAACGCTCCCAATGCAAGCCTCCAGCACATCTTGTCAGGCTGCAAGGCCGCGCTTTCACAGGGACGCTGCAGATGGCACCATGATCAGGTGCTGGAGGAGCCAGACAGGAAAGAGGGGGACGTTCACCGCCAGTGGAACCACATCCATCTTGTCAGGCAGGGCAGAGGAGGAAGAAGCACCGGGCCAAGAGAAACGCCAAGAGTCGATCTCGGCAAGCAGCTCCAGTTCCACCCTAACCCTCTCTGTCCTGACAGCAGTTTGGTCCATCAAGGAAAAAGGTGTGCTCCTCATTCAGCTCTCAGTACCACTGCAGGAGGAGAACCAACAAAGACCAAGTACTCAGAACTGGCTGCTGAGAGTGAAACATGGAGGACTGGTGCTTCCTGGCTGATGATCCTGCAGCTGACCCAACGCAACGCATCATACTCTGAAAACCACGCCCACCTGAGGGGAAAAGAACTGGTGCAATAATGTGTGTCATGTGACCAGCAGCGTGTTCAGGTATATGTGTCATGTGACCGGCAGCGTGTTCGGGTATGTGTGTCATGTGACCAGCAGCGTGTCCATGTATATGTGTCATGTGACCGGCAGCGTGTTCGGGTATATGTGTCATGTGACTAGCAGCCTGTTCAGGTATATGTGTCATGTGACTAGCAGCGTGTTCAGGTATGTGTGTCATGTGACCAGCAGCATGTTCAGGAATATGTGTCATGTGACCAGCAGCGTGTTCAGGTATATGTGTCATGTGACCAGCAGCGTGTTCAGGTATATGTGTCATGTGACTAGCAGCCTGTTCAGGTACATGTGTCATGTGACTAGCAGCGTGTTCATGTATATGTGTCATGTGACTAGCAGCCTGTTCAGGTACATGTGTCATGTGACTAGCAGTGTGTTCAGGTATATGTGTCATGTGACTAGCAGCGTGTTCAGGTATATGTGTCATGTGACTAGCAGCGTGTTCAGGTATATGTGTCATGTGACTAGCAGCCTGTTCAGGTACATGTGTCATGTGACTAGCAGCCTGTTCAGGTACATGTGTCATGTGACTAGCAGCCTGTTCAGGTATATGTGTCATGTGACTAGCAGCGTGTTCAGGTATATGTGTCATGTGACTAGCAGCGTGTTCAGGTATATGTGTCATGTGACCGGCAGCGTGTTCAGGTATATGTGTCATGTGACCAGCAGCGTGTTCGGGTATATGTGTCATGTGACCGGCAGCGTGTTCAGGTATATGTGTCATGTGACCAGCAGCGTGTTCGGGTATATGTGTCATGTGACTAGCAGCCTGTTCAGGTATATGTGTCATGTGACCGGCAGCGTGTTCAGGTATATGTGTCATGTGACTAGCAGCGTGTTCAGGTATATGTGTCATGTGACTAGCAGCGTGTTCAGGTATATGTGTCATGTGACCAGCAGCGTGTTCAGGTATATGTGTCATGTGACCGGCAGCGTGTTCAGGTATATGTGTCATGTGACTAGCAGCGTGTTCAGGTATATGTGTCATGTGACTAGCAGCGTGTTCAGGTATATGTGTCATGTGACCAGCAGCGTGTTCAGGTATATGTGTCATGTGACTAGCAGCGTGTTCAGGTATATGTGTCATGTGACTAGCAGCGTGTTCAGGTATATGTGTCATGTGACCAGCAGCATGTTCGGGTATATGTGTCATGTGACCAGCAGCGCCGCTCTGTCCGCTCTAATGTAAAGTTTACAGGAAATGAGCGGTGGAGAGATTAATGACTCTCTGACAGACCAAACACTCAGCTGGTGGTAGAACTCAGGATAAAAGCCTGAAATCTCCAACAATAACAAGCAGTCAGTACAACCCCCCCCCCCCCCCTTCGATGTCCTCACAGATGCATGCTGGGAGCAGCTGGGAGCAGCTGGGAGCGGAGGTACTAAAATTATTCTGTCTTTCATTAAAAAGAAGGAAATCTCTGGAAACTTTGTGCATTTCTTCCTTTTCTCTTGATCAGTTCTACTCCAAAAATCTCAAATCTTCAGCTCATATTCATCACTTGTTGTTGCTTTAATACAGAAGTTCATGTATTTTTTCACGGTTTTTATCTGCTGTCACATCTGTAAATTCGATTATTTTCGTTATCAGTTAATCTGCTGATTATTTTCTTAATTAATCGGTGAATCAGTTGGAAAAACCTCCGTCGTTATCAAATGTCAGATCCTACTTTAATAAGCAGCAAATTCTCTCATTTAAGAATAAATGTTAAAAAGGTAAAAGGAGGAAGGTGAAGCAGTGACTGAAACGGACACATCAGACCTGAAAAAACCTGAACGTGTCCTTTAATTTACTGAACTAAAGACGCCGTCGTTCCTCAACCTGAAAGAGCTGCGAGAGTTTCAGTTTCTAGGAGTCGATGTTGACGGGAAACAAGAGGAATCTGCTGTCAGTGAAATGAGACTCTGCAGATACGTTTAATAAAACTGTTTCTTCACTGAGACGAAAAACAAAAGAAATCAAAGTAACAAGATTTGTTTCCAACGAGCCACCAGAATCTATTGAACTGCAGGAGGTGAAGAGATGTTTTACATTTTATTTCACTGATGTGAATCTGACACTAAAGTGAACATATGAATAACTGCTATAAGAAAATAGATTTTATATCAACCTGCAGGTAAAATGCAGCTCTGAGCTGCTTTACATCTCAAAATCTTCTACTTGTATTATTTTTTCATTCAACTCTTGAACTTATGGCTCAATAAAATAGACGTATTAGACTAGTTAAGATCAGCTGTTACTGACAGTAATAAAGTTCACATGTCTGAGCAACAATCTAACAAAACATTAAATCTGCAATTTAAATATGATGTTAGTTTTGTCCAGTGAACACGTATAACTATATATAATATAATATACCGGCTGCTTTAGTCTCTGCAGGATGCAGACGAACATCTTCCAAACTTCTCTCTCACTTTTTATCATAATAAACCTCATTTTGCAAACAAATCTGGCGACTCTGAGCTTTGACTTTTGACATTATGAGAAGTTATAAGATCATTTGAGAGTTCAGCAACACTTGCACGTCCCTCCTGTCCAACATAAACCCGTGCAAATATGTTTCATATTACTAGAATACAAACATTATTGTAGGAGACATGCTGGAGGGAGACGAGAGGGAAAGATGATGATGATGAAGATGTTTATACTGACATTTAGAGCAGCAGGTCATCTGAGGTCAGACTGCTGGAGCTTCACACAGATGTTTAAATGACTGTGTGGACACACTGTGGATTTTGGCCTCCATCACTGGAATGATTACAGCGAGGAAAACCTCTTTCACTGCTCATATGGACACCTGACTGCTGGTTTAACACACTGGGAACACTGGGAACACTGGGAACTGGTCCTGTAACCTGTCTTTAGAGGGTTTTGTCTGAATTAAGGACATGTTTCTGTATTTCATGTTATTTACAGATCAGGTTGATGTGAAGTTTGGATTTTCTCCTCCAGACTCTGACAAAGCTCTTCATCATCACATGACTTGTTTTGTGACTGTTTTGAATGTAGTGAAGTGATAATTTGACGGCAGCTCTGCTCTGACACTGTGTCTCTGTCTGAACAACAACAGGTGTCTGGTCCTGGTAATCCTGCCCTCCCAGCTCTGCACCGGGACAAAGGCTGGATTTGTTTCGTTCGGCTCTCCGCCCACACAGCCGCGCTGAGGACGGGGGGTTCAGTTCGCCCAGAACACCGTGTTCTGGAAATCTGTGTCACATTCTCTGCTGCAGCGTAAATAATGGAGAGCCGCCAACAGAGCTGATACCTCAGAGCAGCGCGAGGACACCAGCAAGAACAGCTTACAACCGTGATCACTGCAGAGCTGCAGAAACACAGAATTCATCCCAGAACCTCCACTAAACACGTCCTTTATTCATTCAACATGTGAGAACATGACAGGAGCTTTTAACTCCTCAGCTCAGAAACCAAAGAATATTTTATGTTTGTAAGGGATCATTTTGTGCAGATTTACAGCGTTTTAATTTCATCTTATAGAGTTTGTTTTAATTCAAACATCTCATTTAATTGAAAGGATTAAAACAAATCCAAAGTGACTTTTTCTCTTTAATGTTAAACAGCCTCTAAATTAATCCTTAAACTGAGAAATATGAGGTTTAATATATATATATATATGTATATGTATATGTATATACATATAATATATATATATATATATATGTATATACACACACACACACACACACACACACACACACACATATATATATATATATATACACACACACACACACACACATATATATGTATCACATATATATGAACTGGTGGAAACACAAAAATTAGGATTTCATTTTCATGTTTATATGCTAAGCAGCAAAGCTCAGTAAAGACTGTTATGCTGCAACAAGTTTCCTTTAAGTATTCAACCTCAAACAAGGTCTGCATTGTTGTTTTTGTGGCTTAATCGTAATCTAAATTTTAACCTCAGGATCTTTTTTATGGCAACACATGAGAGTAGAGTTTACGTGTTGTGCTTCTCCCCCGCAGGGAGACACTGTTGGTATGTGTCAGCAAGCATATATATATATATATATCTACAAGCTTTAATGAGACGATATTGTGTCCAGATTTCAGAATATTTAATCAGTTCTTCATTACAGACTCTGAACTTTCTCTGAAGAGATTTTAATGAACTGAAGACAGATTTATGTAAACATTAAATTGTTTAAAGTATCTTATTACACTTAATATTTACTCACTGTGTATTCTGTATTTAGACATTATCTGCTTTATCTGATAAAGTCCGTCAGGTTTTCTGTGGTTTTAATGTAATTAAATTTAAAATTATAAATAAAACTGATTTGTCTGCGTTGACGCTGAACGCCGCCCAGAGATGATAAGAGAGCCGACAGTGAGAAGCGTCTGCCGCCATGTTTGGTCTCTCCAGCAGCTTCAGGGACGTTTCAGTCACATGTTTCCTGTATGACATCATTTATTCACTAAATCTGTCTCATTTTGCTTTTATCCAAACGTCAACTTTTACACCTCATCCAAGCTAAAATCTTTTTTTTTTTTTTGCAATATTCTGATTTTTTCCGAATTTCCAGTATTTCCACTCATTCATAGATTGAAAAAGTGCATAAAAAATGGTGGATAGAAACACTACTGAGCAGGTTCTTCTTCTTCATGAGGAATTCCAGCAGACTAGACGTCTCTCAAAGGTTTGTTGACATTTCCAATCGTTCTTTTTTTTTAACAAGATATCATCAAAGTTGTTGTAAACGAAGAGAAACCTCCTGAGAGCTGCATGAACCCGGTCCCGGTCTCCACAGACTCTGTCCTCCTTCAGGAACTTTAACCAGAGTCCAAACACGACCAGAAGACTGTTCATAACGCTGATAATGACGTAGCAAGATCCAACATTTCACTGATACGTTCATTAACAATATTTTCTCATTATATCGTGAAAACCTGATTCAGCAGCGTGTTTCTAGAAAAATGTGTTTCTGTTGCAATTGAGTTAAACCTACAATATATATAATATACATATAATATATATAAATATATATATATATATATATTTGCCACTAGTTTCCATCAGAAACAGTAGAGAACATTAACTCTGACTCATCATCGTTAAGCTGAGATGTTGAACTTGTTAGCAAACGGCTAACAAGTTCAACATCCAGCAGTTACGGAGCAACATGATCGTTCATGTGGAGTCGTGTTTCTCTTTTAGCTCTGGTTTACTCTCCACCAACTCCTGAGGGAAATATCACAGGTGCTTCCCTCTTCTTACACGCCACAGACTGTAAAAAACATCTATTTATCTATTTAAAGTGCACAATTCCTGAATGAATACAATAAAAGTACTTTTAAGCAAGAAAATAAATGACATGACTCTCTCCTGAGGGAAATATCTGGCTCTTTAGCTGCTAAATGCTCCACTATGTTCACCAGCTAGTCTACAGCTAACTGTTAGCAGGTAGTGTTCAGCGGCTTTTTACAGCTTTGTCTCTCTGAAAACGACACTATGAGACGCTGAGAGTGAACCAGAACAGTAAAGTTGCAGCCGGACAGATAAACAATGAGCTGAAACTCACTATAAAGCTCCGTAAAGCCGAGAGGAGCTGCAGAGTCTCTGTAGCTTCATCACCAACACATCACACACTGACTTTATCTAACACTGAACCTAAACTCAGTTCTAATATTAAACCAAGTCTTCACCCTAAAATATAATAACTTAAGTTGTGCAGATTTTCGGGAGGCGAGTCCCCACAACATGAGTAATGAAAGTTCACACACTCTGTAATAGAAACAGGTGTCTGCAGAAACACACTTTAAACTCCTTCTCTCTGGATTCCAGCATCGCTCTGTTGAGTGTTCATGTTACTCTCACCTCCCTTCACTGAGCCCCCCTCCTTGTGTAAATGGAGACCGAGGTAAAGAACACAGTGACAGGAATTTGGCTCTCTGAGCTCCAGTAGGTGTGTGAACGGACTGTTCTGCTCGGCTCTTCACACTCTGTCAGACAGAAACACGACTCTGCTTCATACGCTCGTTTACAAGAGAATATAAACACACATTACAAATGTCTTTGCAAAAAACTCTTTTTCAAAATGGAATATATCATCTTAAAGATCAACATGTGAAAAGGCTGAATCTCCATTTAAAGACGTGTAACCAGTAAACCAGTAAACCAGTAAAGTGATGTGTTGGATGATCAGGGTGATGTCGGAGCCTCCTGTGCTGTAAATTACTACCTTCTATCTTGAAACTGGCGGCTGCAGAGCGAGCAGCGCTGAGGCGGTTACTACTCGTTACTACGTCACACCAGAAAGTCCAATCAGATCAGCAGGAAGCTTCATCATGAGCCCGCCGCCGCCGCCGCCGCCCAGCGCTACGCCGAGTGTTTACGTAACGTCTGTAGTCGCAGTTTGCATCACAGCCGGATGACGAGCGAAGCAGCACACTGGAAGTGTTGCTGGTTGCTCAGCAGATAAAAAGTCTTTCCAGCCTTCCAGAGGACGGACGTTTACATCAGGAACGACTGAAATTCATTTCTGGAGACGATCTTCTCTCCGTTATCAGCGACCGGTTGTTTGTCTGCTGAACGACACTCAGCTGCAGGATTTTCTACTGTTTCATCTTCAGTCTGTGATGAAGTTTTAAAACATGGTTTCTTTCTGTTCCTCAGCTAAAGGAACATAATATATCTGAGCTAAAGCTAAGCTAACGTTTGAAAAACAGACTTTGACTTTGTGAGGAAACTTGGACTCGATCTCACCGTCCTGAAACTTCCTGTTGAGTCTCAGCTGAGCAGCAGCAGCTTCATAGACGCTATATACTGTCTGCAGACATTACTGCAGGTAAACATGCTGCTGCTTTCATTAGGGCCTGCTCTGATTGGCTGGGGGTGAAGGTGGGGGCCACACCTCCAGCCAATCAGAGCAGCAGCTCATTAATAATGCAGATTTGATGTAAATATCATCAGAAACAGTCTGCTGGAGGACAGAGAGGAATCTGGCTGGAAGGAAAGATGGATTTAGAGAAATATAAACAACTTTTGGTGAATAAAATGTTTAAAATAGACTCAGTGTTTATAATAATGAGTCAAAAGGGCAGAATACACATCTTTAAAACAAACAAAAAAGAACACATCACGTGATGTACATGTACTATTATTACATGCTAAACTGTAAACCTAGCTTTTTCCGAACACACTATATTAGTGTGTACAAGTACAAACTTCTCAGTAGATTATGTTTACATGTGTTTGTTAAATCTAAATCTATCAGGTGAGTTTTGTGTCACACCTGCTGTAAGCACTAGCAGTGATGGGAAGTTTGAATGTTTGTTGTCTCAGTAAACTCGGGTCCAGACATCTAAATTTTGAATTTTCCAGTAGAGTGTTTGCGCAGCTTTCAGGCCACCAGAGCCTGAATCGGTCTTTCAGCCACAGCTGCTTCAAACTAAATGTTGTCACACAGATTCTCCGTAACAAACAAACCTGCAACGTCCAGTCTGCGTCTCGCTCAGCTTCGCTTCCTGTCGACTGTCTCCACTACAATAAAGGCTTCAAACGCCCCAAAAATCTTAAAACAAACAAAAAACTTTATCACACAGAACTGATGGAGTTTCCAATACAGTTTAGTGGTGGAAAAAGTATTCAGATACTTTACTGCAGTAAAAGTACATAAGTATTATGAGCTTGATGTAGTTAAAGTATTGCAGTAAAAGTAGTGGTTTGGTCCCTCTGACTGATATATTATTATATATGACATCATTAGATTATTAATAGTGAAGCATCAGTGTTAGAGCAGCATGTTACTGTTGTAGCTGCTGGAGGTGGAGCTAGTTTACACTACTTTATATACAGTTAGCTAGTTTAGTCCAGTGGTTCCCAACCTAGGGGTCGGGCCCCTCCAAAGGGTCAGCAGATAAATCTGAGGGGTGGTGAGATGATTAATGGGAGAGGAAAGAAGAAGAAACAAAGTTCTGATACACAAATCTGTTTTCAGTTTTTGGACTTTTTCTCTAATCTTTGATTTTTGCTGAAATATTGGATCATTTGAACATTTATTGAAATGAAAGCATGTGAGAAGTTTAGAGGGAAAAATCACTATTTGGTGGAGCTGTTAACAACTCATAGACATGTGAAATGTGACCCCGACTACACACTGCTTTTTGTAAGACGTCAAAAGACAAAAAGGTTGGAAACCACTGGTTTCATCTTTAACAATGTGTTGTATTTTAAAAGCTTGTTATATTATCCATTGTGTCAAATCTTCATCTGAAAAGTAACTAAAGCTGTCAAATAAATGTAGTGGAGTAGAAAGTACAATATTTCCCTCTGACATGTAGAAAGTAGCATCACATGGAAATACTCAAGTAAAGTACAAGTACCTCAAAACTGTACTTGAGTAAATGTACTTAGTTACTTTCCACCATCGATACAGTTTAAGGTTGTAATGCTTCCATTTCTGTTGCTGATAGCTCTTCTGATAACATAAAACTGTTTTAGTTTAACAATGTTATAGATTGTTTCCCGGTGGGACAAAGTTAAGCAAAGTGTTTCACTGCTTTACACACTTGAGACTAACAGCTGCTGATGTGGAGAAGAGCAGAGAGAAGAAAGTCTGCTCTTTTCCCAACGTCTTGTAATGCTAAATATTTTCTCTCACAAAGAGTCCAGTGAGGTTGCAACAATGTTGCAATGTTGGGTAACAGAAACACTGCCTTTGCCCTTGAGCCAGGCAAAACGTCTCCACTGGGATGAACGAGGAACAGTTTAATCACTGTTGTCCTGTTCTACAGCGGAGCTTTATTGTCTGTTTTTGGGACAAAGTTCTGCTCTATAAAACTCTTTATGACCCAAACGACGCCATAAAGAGAATGAGTTTTATTAAAAGGAGTCGTTACATGCATCATTTAAACAGAAACCATCAGAGTAAGAGCAGAGCCTGAAACCTGCTGCTGCTCTTATCATTCTCTCTCTGCTGTTTCTCATTTTCTCCGCTGTTAAAAAATCTCCTTTATGACTCTGTTAGAGGTCAGAGACTCAGACTGTAAATGTAGATGTTCCAGTTGAGTCGAGTGAGAGTCCAAACTAGGGATTTGAGGATTTGATTAAAACATTGATGAAGCAGGGCTTTGTCCCGTGACATATATGTTTCTCCAAAGTGCTGTTTTTATTGCAGAAGTCTTGTTTGAAAGCTGCAGGAGACTTTAGAAACTTTAAAGAGTTTAAAAAAACTTATAAAACAAAATAAAAATGACCAGAGTGTCATTTGTTTGTCTTCTCTCACGGCCATCGGGTCCTGTCGCTGGTTGAAAACTGAAGGCCATGTCAATAATTTATATGACCTCCAGATAACATACAAAAACAAAAATGCTCATGGCTGAGGTTGCCATAGCGACAGGCAGGTTAACCCTGGAGACAGCAGTGAAGGTAACACAGGAAACCTCACAGAGTTTACACAGAAAATACAGCAGAGCAGCCGCTTTAATAAAATTAAGATCATTTATGGACGGCAACAAAACCATTTGTGTACAGCTGGAACGCTTAAAAAACACGTGAAGGCAACAAATACAGCAACCTCTGCCAAATGCAAATGGGATCCGAGGCCAGGTTGAAAACCAGAGTGCCGTTGGGCCCAATGGAGTCAGAGCAGGAAGAAAGGACAGATGGGGAAGAAAGGGATGCCGATGACTCCCAAGGTTGAACCTTGTAGCAGGCCCACAGGACCAAGGGCCTGAAGGGCCCAGGACCAAGGAACAGGATCAAGTGGCCAAAGTCAAGTGAAGCTAAAGAGTGGAGAAAGTTGGATGAAAACTTGAGCGAACTGCTGCAGAGAACCCTGCATGACCCAGTGGAAGCAAAGCTAAACCTGTTCAGGGAAATCCTGTATGAAGAATGCAGCAGCAGGTGTGGCGAGGTGACCTTCAGGAAGGCAGTAGTAAGGACAAAGGGGAGGAGGGAGAAAGAAACCGATGGTCTGGTGGCGAGCAGAAGGCAGCTCCGCAAATGCTGGAGGAAAGCAGAGGAGTCAGAAAAAAGGGTCTGAAAGTCCTTTGGGATGAGATCAGAGGAAGGCTTATTAACCTGTGGATCGCTGGAGGTCTCCAAGGAAGAGCTAGAGGAAAACATCCACACTAAATACAGCAACCCTGCAAGGAACGAGCCTCTGGGTCCACCAGGTCACGTGTCTAAACCTGCAGAACCATCTGCTCTGTTTGACACATCAAGTGTCACGTACAAGTTATGTAAGAACTGCCCAAGAGAGTTGAAGCTCCTATGGGCCCTCATGATCATTGCCTGGACCAAGCTGAGCATCCCATCGGAGTGGCAAAGGGCAGTGGCAGTCTCCATTCCCAATGAGCAGAACTCCAAGACAACCAGTGTTGAGGTGAAGACTTTCTTCTCTGTGGCAAGAAGGATTACAACCTACTTGATGGAGAATGGCTATATCGACACCAGCTGCCAGAAGGCCGGGGTCCCAGGTTTCCCGGGTTGAAATGGGATGTTCCATCACCCTCATCCTCTTCATAGCAGCATTTGAAGTCATCCTTATTGAAGCAGGTGGTTGGTGGAGTCCAGCCTCCTGTCCCCCAATAAGGAGCTGTATGGATGACGTCACCTCCCTGCTGCAAACTGCAACATGCACGTCCAGGCTCCCGAAGAAGCTGGATGTGCTGATTTGTGTTTACTGGGTAGCGTTTTCGATATACATTCCAGATGTTACACACATTTTTCTTCATCACATAGGATTAGAAAAATCTGTGCTCCTCACAAAATCCCTCCCATCATCCAACACTCCCCACTTCAGTCTCTCAGGTCTATGCAGATAGAAGAAGTAAACAGGTCTATGCATGGAAATATACAAGAGGGGGGGGGGGGTCCTCAACCACCACCTCACCTGACCTTTGGATTAAGTCAAGAAACAGCAACCTGCACTAGTCTAGATCAGTTAGATATATGATCGGGTGGATCAGAACAGGAAATGATTATTAGAAGAATGACTATCTCATATTTAAAATGTTTTACTGCTCCAGCTGAGAAACAGCCTCAGTGAACCTGGTCTGCTGAGCTCAGAGCTGCACTGATCTGAGCCAGTCTGGTGAAGCAGGGTCTCTTGTTGGTGATGAGATTTAAGAGATTGATTTTAGATCAATTAGAACATGTTGGCAACCCTTTAAAATGTAAAATTATGTTATATTTCTAGATTTCAGCATTAAGGTACATACATTCATGATTTTCCCCTCATCCCCGTAACCATAGTAACTCGTTATCACTGCTGCCTGCGTGTACATAGCCATAGAAATGTAGATGCCTCATTGGCCGCCGCTGTATGTCACCACTATGCGTCTGCATGTCCACCATATTGTGGCGGTCAAGATCTGTTGGTAAACAAATACAAGAGATGCAGACTTCACTACAAAATCAACTGAAACTTGCTTAATTCTGAACCAATTTTCATGAAATTTGGTTTGTTATAAACGTCAGGAATTGAACATGATACTGATTACTTGTTGGAGTTAAATTCAGTTCCTGGGGATGAATCTAATCAGCTCTATGTCAAAACATTAACCTCCTGAATAACAACAACTTCCACTGGAACACGCAGACTCTGATCTATGAACAGGTAACATCACGAGTAAATTATTTAGCATTTACTTTTATGAGTTTCTCCAAAAATGTAGATTTCTATATCTGTTATATTGTTATAAAGCCTCCTGGTTGCTTGTCATTGTATTAATGAGTCCAGTTCAGTTCTACTTCATCAGGCAGCTGCCATTACACAATGTCACAAATATCATCCTCATCTTCATTAATTCACTTTAGACACTATAATATAATAATACAATACAATAATAATAGTAATACAATACTACATACAATGTAGTGCATCAAGTGTTTGAGACCAGTGTTCAGATATACAGTTCAGTCATATGTAAACATTAATAATTAGGCTCTGCAGCTCGGTAAGAGTCAAAGTCGTTTCCATCTCACACTTTTCAACAACATATGAACATGTTTGTTTTAAGGATTAATATCCCTGAACAGTTTTACTCAGCTTCTTTCTCAAGCTGCCACTTTGTAATTGCAGAGTGTGAAGTTTGGAAATGTGGTGTTGCTTCAACTTGTGGAAGTTGCCGACAGCTGATGACAGGATGCAAAAGTGATGATTGTCAATGCCGTCCTGAGTCTCGATAATATGATCACTAAGACTGAACACATCCTCTGGAGCTATGTGGGACCATCATGTGGTTGATGAGGGAAACGCTGCATTGATGAGCTGCTGATGAAATGTTTGTGGTTTATTGAATGCAGCGCTCTGCTGAGCGGATCACCCTGACAGTTGTTCTCAGGTGGTAACTTTCAGAAAATGAAAAACTGTTTGTGCACACATTGCATCAAAGCAGCTTCAGCACCTGTCGAACAACAAACCCTCCTATATACACCAGCGCATTCTCTGTCAGACCTCAGTGTGTCGGCAGATAACTGTGGTCCAGGATCACACTACAGACATCCTAAAATGAAGAGGAGGCAGTATCAGAGTCATCAGCGACACTACAGCAGACAAGGAGACGTCTCATCCTGGACCGTCACGCTGTTCCCCGGAGAAACGCCACACGGACCATCAGACAGCAGAAAATGTTCTGGAACTGAACCAAACTCAGGTTGTTGTTCCACCCACCTGTAATTTGCACATCGAGTGACATTATAGTTCTGTATTCTATCATCTAGTGAATTTTTCCCTAATGGTTATAACATAGCATTGTGTATTGAATATGTAATTCCTACCTAATTGAACAGGAGCTGTAAAAGGTCCTGGCTGGAGCTCTATGTGCAGACATAACACCGTGGAGTCATGGAGGTTGACGTGTTGATGTTAATGATGAAGCCAGTCACTGATGTAAAAGCTGAAAAGAAATCAGATTGAAACGGTAAAAATTGGCAATAATGTAAATACTTCTGTCACCATTACCTCAGCTGAACTTGAGTTCAGCTTTGTTAATTGTTACATCTAAAACTAAAGGATGCAGCTTACTGCATATGTAATTATTTGTAATTTTAACAAGTTACATCTGAAACAATTAAACTTTTTTATTCATCAAATCAAATTTCCACATCACTTGTTCTCAATGAGAGGGGGTGGCTTATCCTCAGGGCCATTAGGTTAAAATATTTTAATTTAAAATGTGATTGTGACTATAAATTTATACAGAAAAAGGGTTGAGAAAAAATAACCCTGCTCAAAACAATGTTTTAGTAATAACCAAAAAAACTGTGCTACTGCAAAGGTTCAACTTCATATGATACACACACACCTCTGATTTTTCTGGGAATATAAAAAGATAAAAGGCAACACATGCAACAAACTTTATAGAACTGAACATCAAACAGCAAAACCTTTAAAGAGAAAGTAATACTAAAAGGAAAGCATGGCTTAAGGCCAGTGAGAGATGAGTCAGAATGTCTGTACAGTTACACAAATATGCAATATTTTAAATTAATAAATTTGCTGATATTACAAATGAAAATCAACTGTTGCTCTATGTTTACTAACTTCAGTTTTATGAGTGAAGCTAAAGTGCATAAGAAAGGAAAGCATAAGAAATGGAGTTGCCATTTTGTTTGATGATTCCCTCCAATGCAAACAGATGTCTTATGGAAATTGTGAGTCTTTTGAATCTTTTGTTGCTCTTCAGCTGAATTCCTCTTCTCGAGCTGTATTTCTAAATATCTACAGGCCACCTAAATACTGTTCAACCTTTTTTGATGACTTTGCTGAACTGCTGTCTATTGTCTGTGTTGACTGTGTAGTTATTGTTGGTGATTTTAGCCTCCATGTTGACAACCCCCAGGACAGAGGAGCTAAAGAACTGCTATGTTCTTGATAACTATGGACTGACTCAGCATGTGACGGAGCCCACATGCAACAAGGGGCACAATCTGGACTTAATCATCTCTAATGGTCTGAACATTTCAAAGGTTGTGGTGGCTGATGTTGTTCTCTCTGATCATTCCTGTGTTTTCTTTGAGAGTTTTATCTCCATGCACACAACTGTTCAAACAGAGGTAATCACAAAACGGTATATCACTGAAAATACCAGTGAAATATTTATTCAGGCCTTCTCTTCCACATCCGCCCTCTCTTGGGTCTCAGTCAATGAGCTTCTAGATGATTTCAGTTCTAAAATTACAAATGTTATCGATGCCGTTGCACCCACTATAGTGAAGGTTGTCTCTGGTAAGAAAAGATCTCCATGGAGAAACGCCAAAAAGCTGAACGCAGGTGGCAAAAAACAAATCTCCACCTTCATTATGACATCTATAAAGAGAGACTTCACATCTATAATTTGGAACTGAGAAATGCAAGGTGGTCCTTCTTCTCTGACATCATTGCCAAAAATAATAATAATGCAGGTGCCTTATTTGCTGCTGTCGACAGGCTAACAAACCCTCCTGTGTCAGTAGCCCCTGAACTTCTTTCCACCAGGGCCTTCAATGAATTTGCCTCCTTCACTGACAAAATTCAGAAGATTAGACAAGCTGTCAGCGCCTCCATATCAGGTGCAGGATATGTGTTGTCCCTGTGTCCACTTTAAAATCAATTCAAGTATTATGACACAATTTTATCCAATCAACCTTAAAAACCTGGAGGACAGTATACAACATCTGAAATCCTCCTCCTGCTGTCTCTTGCATGGCCTCAGATCTTCTACAGATTGTCAACACATCTCTTCTTTTAGGTGTCTTCCCACAGGCCCTGAAAACCGCCGTCATCAAGCCTCTTAAAAAAGAACAATCTAGACACATCACTAATGAGCAACTATAGGTCCATTGGCTCTAAACAACTGTTTTGATTTCTTCCAGTCAGGATTTCGACCACATCACAGCAGTGAGACTGCTCTTGTTAAGGTCTTCAATGACATACACTTAAACACTGACAATGGCAGAATTACAGCATTAGTATTACTGGATCTCAGTGCCGCCTTTGACATGGTCGACCACAACATAGAACTAGACAGACTGGAAAACTGGGTGGGACTTTCTGGCACAGTACTGAACTGGTTTGAATCCTACTTAAAGGACGGGGACTACTTTGTGTCTGTAGGTAATTACACATCTGAGGGGACAAAAATGACATGCGGAGTTCCCCAAGGCTCCATTCTGGGGCCTCTTCTGTCCAACATCTACATGCTCCCACTGGCTCAGATTATGGAAAACAACAAAATATGTTACCACAGTTATGCAGACGACACACAAATTTACATAACCGTATCACCAGGGGACTCTGGTCCAATACAAGCACTGAGTAAGAGCATTGAACAAATCAATGATTGGATGTGCCAGAATTTTCTTCAATTAAACAAAGATAAAACTGAAGTAATTGTTTTAGGAGGAAGAACGTTTAAAAGTCAGCACTCAGCTTCAATCAATAATGTTAAAAACCACAAACCAAGCCAGAAATCTTGGTGTCGTCATGGACTCAGACCTGAGTTTCAACAGCCGCATTAAGGCAAATACAGAGTCAGCCTACTATCACCTGAAGAACAGATCAAGAATTAAAGGACTTATGTCTCAGCAGGATTTGGAAAAACTGGTCCAGCATTTATCTTCAGTAGACTCGACTACTGTAACGCTGTCTTCACAGGTCTCCCTAAAAAATCCATCAGACAGCTGCAGCTGATCCAGACGCTGCTGCTCGAGTCCTCACTAAGACAAGGAAAGTGGATCATATCAGTCCAGTTCTCAGATCTTTATACTGGCTTCCTGTCTGTCAGAGAACTGATTTTAAAATACTGCTGTTGGTTTATAAAGCACTGAATGGTTTCTGATCTGCTGCTACGTTATGAAGCATCCAGACTCTCAGGTGGTCTGGATCAGGTCTGCTTTCTGTCCCCAGAGTCAAAACTAAACATGGAGAAGCAGCGTTCAGTTTTTATGCTCCACATATCTGAACAAACTCCCAGAAAACTGCAACTGCTGCAACTCTCAGTTATTTAAATCACAGCTGAAGACTTTTCTGTTGCCTTTGATTAAATCTAATCAGAGGGTTAATATCTTACACTGCACTGTAACTTTTACTCTCCTGTTTTATCTTATTCTATTTTAGCTTTTATTTCTAATTTAACACTTTTTAATTATATTTAAATGTCTTTTTACATTGCCTTGTGTTGCTTTTATATCCCGTCTTGATGCCTTTTATGTTCTATGTAAAGCACTTTGAATTGCCTTGTTGTTTCAAGAAGTATGAAACAACAACACCTACACCTACCGGGTAGAGCTTCACACTCCATCTAGTGCTCGAGGCTTTGTTGGAGACATAACGGTGCATCTGCTCAAGGAACTGGGACTACAGGGAGCCAGACTGCACAAGGCAACCAGGGAAGTATCGTAGGAGGCGGAGAAATAAAACTTTTGGCTCTAGTTGAGAAGATGGGACGAGGCAAAAGGCGAAAAGTGACTGCCAGAGAAAACGACGGAAAGATTCGTCATGGTACATAAAGCTCAAAGCCTCCCTCAGAACACTCAGGAGGAAAGCTTCCTGATGGCGGCGCTCACCGCGAAAACAAAGAAGCCAGACTGCTGCTGAAGCACTCATCCTCCAAGAAAATTGTGGGGATAATGAAATAACCAGACGCAGCTAAAATAACTTTTTCTGACAACAGAACAAAAAACACTGTATTGATGACATGTCCACTGACCTGGAGGCTGCCTTAAATGAGAAATTACAAAAAAGCAGCAGGTTTGCTCTACAAATAGCAAAGAAATGTTGAGGCACGCAACCAGACAGAACATTTTTTATCTCACCGATTCATCACCTTGTCATGAAGGCAATGACCCTGGATCTTACTGCAGTATTAGAACAAGCTGTCCAGGTTGTCAGTTACGCCAAGTCACGTCCTTTGAAATCAAGGCTGTTGATGAGGTGGAGCATCGTAGTCTCTGCTGCTTACAGACGTATGCTGGCTTTCAAGGGGAAAGGTGTTGTCTTGTGTTTATGAACTGTGAGATGAACTGAAGCAGTTTGCATGGAATGAAAACATTCTCACAGTCACTGACAAACTGAACCGGTTCCAATCCAAACTCTACGGCCAGGCAGAGTGGTGAACAAGAATCTCGATATGTTCCCCTTTATATCAGAGGACCCTGCACACAAGACAGCATTCCTCTTTGACTGCTTGTGAGATATCCATCTTTAACCAACTTCACAAGCAGTGTGCTGTTGCAGTTTCCCGCGTCGTATCTGTGTGAGCTGGCCTTCTCATCCCTGGCATACATGACAACGAACTGACTGTCGCTGGAGTCACCGCATCAACAGACTGTGTGTGCAACAGCAGGCTGTAACATCCCATTAAAATGCTGCGACGTGATGCCAGGCAGCGGATGATGTTCATCTAACGTGCTTCAGTTCCATTAAGTCAGTAAAGACTGATGAGATAGTGAAAATGCTTTTTCTTTCTTCTCTCTTGATTGCTTGACAGTGGTCCTACAAAATGCACGTTAGGTCATGTATATCATACATGTTACAGCAATATTATTTTCACTGTGTCATTTGTAGCTGGACAGGATGCAGGTATTCAGTTCAATTCAGTTTAATTTATATAGCGTCAAATTACAACAAAAGTCATCTCAGGGCACTTTTCCGCTGCTACCTGCATGTTTCAGGTGTCTGAACCTCTGCTGTGGTCCAGCTGTTTTATTATTACTCCTTTGTAGATATTAGTAACATCAGTCATAATACAGTCATTATGGTATTATTGAACCGCTACAGGAATATCTGGTGATGTGATTATTAAACTGCAGCTGATGAGTACTTTCATCACGGATTAATCTGATACTCCTCTTCTTTTCCCAAATCCCAACGGAGGTGTGAGTCAAGTCTGTTTTAGGGGTCTTTCCACATAGAGCAGGTCTAGACTGAACTCTTTAATTTACAGACATCCAACATTCCTTCATGAGCAGCACTTGGCAACAGCAACAGCAGAAAAACTCCCCTTTAACGGGAAGAAACCTCAAGCAGAGGCCGGCTCTTGGTGGGCGGCCATCTGCTTTGACCGGTTGGGTTGATCGATGTGTGAATGGGGCAAAAAAAACCACAATGAAGGGATGCTTTAGCATAACAAAGTTTTGCAACCAGTGATTAACTTGATATAATTCTCTTTTTATCTTTGACCAACATGCGTCTTAAGCTCATGACTCAACCGTTTGTTGATTCTGAGGTAAAGTTTCGATTTGAGATAGCGTCTGAGTCATGTTAGCTGTCAGTATTGCATGAATGCAATTCTCAATCCAACTGGTCAAGACAGATGGCGTCCAGATAGAGTCCGGTGCTGCTTGAGGTTTTTTCCCGTTAAAGGGGAGTTTTTCCTTGCTGCTGTCACCAAGTGTTGCTCGTGGAGGAATGCTGGATCTCTGCAGATTAAAGAGTTCAGTCCAGACCTGCTCTATGTGGAAACAGCCCTGTTATGATTTGGTGCTTTATAAATCAAATTGACTTGAAGCGTATGTCTGTTCTTGTGAATGGGAAACACTAACGTCATGTCGTGTCTGTAATGATGTCAGCCGTTGGGTGTGGGACTCTTACATACTGTACGTTGAATTCTGCAGGGAAATCATAAAGCAGATGGAGAACGAGGGTGAGGTCACAAATTGTTCTTGGTTTCAGCGTCGCCGCATCACAAAAAAAAGGTCATCACTCAGACATACATGCAAACCTCACGTCATTCATAACAAAAACTAGACACATTAAGACCAATGACATCGATAAAACCACCACAGCTTATAAAACCAGCAACATCATATCACACCAGTATCGCACATTGCAGCAGGATATCATATGTCCAGTATGCAACCAACAACTGAACGTTAGTGCACACCATCTATAAACAAAACATTTAATTACTGCTGTTTAAAATGATTCAGAAGGTAAAACGCTCATATTCAGAATGAAGAATGTCGGAGGAATCATTAATTATTACTTTGTTTATCTGTAATCTGGTTTATCAACATCAATTAAAAAATCTTTTTACTCAACTATGTAATATAACATATATATAAGTAATAATCACGTTGTAAAACAATAAAAAAAGCTCATGAGAGACTCTGTGTAACAGCGTAACTGACCTGCTGAGTCTCCGCTCGGCTCTCTGTGTGCAGTCAGACTGCCGTCAGTCCTTCACGCTCTTCCTCATTTTATAAAACTGATCAGATATTTGATTAAATGTCGGCGTCAGCTGATCAAAGCTGCAGATATCAGTGAACATAAACAGACATATCATCAACTCAACCCTAACTCGACTCAATGAGGAAGCTGTGTTTGATCATTCCAGGTTTTTATTTCACTTTATTTTGGAGTTTTTTATGATCTCTGTGCTTATTTTCTTCTCTTTCTGTAAATCACTTCTAACTTTGTTAAGATAATCTCTATATAAATAAAGTTTATTATATTATGTGTAATTATAATAATAAGCAGGAAACTGCTCACAGCTGATGAGTCAGATTCTGGCTCAGAGACCTTCAGAGGTCTGATGTTAACGACAAGAACACGTAATTAATGTCAGACATGTGATTTTACACGTTACAGTGCAGCAGAGTGTGTGTGTGTGTGTGTGAGTGTGTGTGTGTGTGTGTGTGTGTGTGGAGGAGGAGGAAGTTCTGGCTCAGATGGTTTCAGAGTAGTAGAGGGGGTCCACCAGACCTCCCATTCAGTTAAATCTGATCCATGCTGATTGGTCAGGGTCAGGAGGACACGATGTTCCTGCCCCCACCCACACACACACACACACACACACACACACACTAATCCAGTCCTTCCTGGCAGACTGAAATCGTTACTCACACTCACAGAGGTCTGAGTAATTAACGAGAGAAAAGCAGCATGTTCCCACTGATTTGATTATTTAGTTTATGTGTGTGTTTGTGTGTGTGTGTGTGTGTGTGTGTTTGTGAGGTTATTACCGTAATGAGCAGAAGGTAACACAAAGTGTGAGTCCGGGTGAAGAAAAGACTTTTAAGCTCTTAAGTAGAGGAGTGGAGGTGTTTTTATCCCACAACAGGAGGCTGTTTGTGTGAGGAAATAGTCGTTAAATGTGGGAGATTTATGGTAAAACATTTAAACTGCTTTGATAAGATTATTTCTGTTAACAGGTAAAAATAGGTAAGTAATAAGTAATCAGTATTTCTGGCTGCTTCGATCATCTCACACTGGACTGGAGCTGCGGAGAAACATTAAAACTCGTGAAAAGGACAAAATCTGACACGTCAATGTGTTTTCAGCAGGTAGAAGCCAGAAGCCTCCGTAGGGGGCGCCGGAGAGCTGAGAGTCAGGCAGAGATACTTCCTGGGGTCAAAAGAGTTAAAACTCGTCTTCCATCTCAGAGTCAGAAGTCAATCAGATCTGAACACAGACATGAAACACATACTGACATCATTCAGTGTGACTGACACTTCCTGAGGATCATTATCTCTGATGTCCATCACCAGTAAACCTCCATAAATCCACCTGGAAACCAGAGAACAAAGAGAATCCTCTTCAGTATGACGGTAATCAGTGATAGTTGTCTGATCATCATGTTACTGCAGACAGCAGCTGCTAACAGCTGATTCACATGTTTAATGGAGACTACATGACTCAGGTCGTATTCAGATCAGATCAGGTGTTGCATCACCGCTGCAGGTTTGAGCGAAGGTTTGTGGGTATGTTTGTGCTCTAGAACGTAACCGCTGTGAAACAATCAGAAAATGACGTTTCACTGATCTGATTCACCAACTTTCTCGCTACCAGCGCTCCCTCTCTTCATTCACTCTCTAGCTCGCTCGACCACAGCTGCTCTCTCTCTCTCTCTCTCTCTTTCCCTCATCTTTTTTAAAATGAGTCGGGAAGCCGACAGCAAAGTCTAAATTTACTTTTAACGTTATCAAATGAAGGGAATCGTCCTCCCCTCCTCCTGGTACCGTCTTTGTCCTCCCTCATGGCGGCTCTGACCAGTCAGATCGCTGGCTGTGATTGGCCAGCGCAGCGTGATGTCCGGTTGTGTTTCTCCAAAAGTTGACTCTGGATCAACTTTCTCAATGCGGCGCCGCTGTGGCCAAAACCCCCGCAGTCTAAACACACCACCTCCATTCACATGAATGACAGAACGGGAGCTGATTTGGTCTGAATACGGACTAAATGTGAACAGATCAGGTGTAAAACGTGTCTGACAGAGAAGCAGCTTCTGATGTTACAGCAGCACATCTGATCAGCTTTATGGCGTCTTGCCTCTGTTTGTTTCTGTCGTCATGTTGGTTCAAACAGGCCGACATGTTGCTGTTGGCGTGTTTCTGTCTGTGAAATTCGCAAAAACATTTTCACACAGAAGTCAGATTTCACACTGATCTGTTCGTATTCCTCCCTCGCATGCGTTTGTTTCTTTTATTAATAAACAGATTTAAATTGTTTATTTGTGTTTTTCCAAGGCGGCCAACTTCTACATGGAAGAGTAGAAAGCAGAGCCCTGAACTGGTGCAGATATGTGGACGACACATGGGTCAAAGTTAAAAGCAAGGAAGTGCAAACCATCACAGGACACATTAACTGAGAGGACAGTAACATCAAGTTCACATGAGAGGACGTCAGGGACGACTGTGGGACTGTGCTGTACACACTGAAGAGGACACGAGCCTCCATATTGGAGAATACAGGAACCTCACAGACCAGTACTAACTCTCTGACTGTCACCACCCAGCTGATAATGGACCAACAAGTGTCCAGGCCCAAGAGAAGGAGCACAAACACCTGAGGGATGAACTTAAAGCTTGTTGACTCCCAACTGGACCTTTGTGACACCAACACACAGATGCAGATGGTGACGAAAAGAAGAAGAAACGCAACGTCGTCATTCTCTACGTGTCTGAGAAACTCAGGAGGATTTTCAACAAACGCCACAACCCTGTGTTTTCAAACCCAGCAACACACTGAGACAGAAACTGGTTCACCTGAAAGTCCTCACACCCAAACACAAGAAAAACCATCTAGTGCAGTGAGGAACGTTCAGACTTGTATATCTGGGAAACTAAACAACCATTAAACAAACGTTTGGCTCAACACAGGAGGGCGACTCGTTCGGTCAACACTCAGCGGTTTACCTGAAAGACTCTTTTGAGGACAACAACATGGAGGACAGATGGTCTGAAGGAGGAGTGAAGGAGGACAATTTACATCAACCATCTCTTCCCAGGAGACCATTCACACCTGGTCTCATGTGACAACAGTAACCACTGGTTCACACCTGGTGACTGTTGTTACAACAGCCAAGTTCAGTCAAGTCAGTTTATTTATAGAGCGCATTTAAAAACTACAGACATGGACCAAAGTGCTTTACAGAGAGATTCAATTATTACAATCAAACAAAAAAACAGGATCAAAATAACAACAGAGACATAAATAAGATAGAAATTCTGATAAAATAACAACACAAACAGCATTACAAAAACAACAAATAAAACACAAATAAAGGCCAGAGTCAGTCACGACTTCATGATGACAACTAAGAGGCTAAAGGCAAGTCTCAAAGCATGTAAAAGCAACACAAGGCAACGTAAAAAGACATTTAAATACAGTTGAAAAGTGTTAAATTAGAAATAAAAACAAGCTAAAATAGAATAAAACAGGAGAGTAAAAGTTACAGTGCAGAGTAAGATATTAACCCTCTAATTAGAAAAGTCTTCAGCTGTGATTTAAAGAACTGAGAGTTGCAGCAGTTGCAGTTTTCTGAGTTTGTTCAGATATGTGGAGCATAAAAACTGAACGCTGCTTCTCCAGGTTTAGTTTTGACTCTGGGGACAGAAAGCAGACCTGATCCAGACCTGATCCAGACCACCTGAGAGTTTGGATGATTCATAACGTAGCAGCAGATCAGAAACCATTCAGTGCTTTATGAACCAACAGCAGTATTTTAAAATCAGTTCTTTGACAGACAGGAAGCCAGTGTAAAGATCTGAGAACTGGACTGATATGATCCACTTTCTTGGTCTTAGTGAGGACTCGAGCGGCAGCATCTGGATCAGCTGCAGCTGTCTGATCTATTTTTTTAGGGAGACCTGTGAAGACGGCGTTACAGTAGTCAAGTCTACTGGTGATAAATGCAGGACCAGTTTTTCCAAATCCTGCTGAGACATACGTTCTTTAATTCTTGATCTGTTCTTCAGGTGATAGTAGTCTGACTTTGTAATTGTCTTAATGTGGCTGTTGAAATTCAGGTCTGAGTCCATGACGACACCAAGATTTCTGGCTTGGTTTGTGGTTTTTAACATCACTGATTGAAGCTGAGTGCTGACTTTTAAACGTTCTTCTTTGGCTCCAAAAACAGTGACGTCAGTTGTGTGTCTGTTTCATTGAAGACAAAAGAGAGGAGATGGGTCTTTAGACGGGTTTTAAAGATATCAATGGAGGAGGAAGATCAAGTCCGAGGCCAACAACTGAGAATCCTCAATCACTTTTGGTTTTTAACTGGGTGCGTGGAATGGAGCACAGTGATTGGTCGGGCAGATCTTAGGGGTCTGGGGGGGATAGAGGATGAGCAGTTCAGAGATGTAACCTGCTGCTGGTCCATGCAGTGCTTTAAAACACATAAAGGCATCTTTAAATTAATTCTTCACTGGTAGCCAGTGATAGAGGTCAGTACTGGGGAGATGTGGTCTCTCTTCTGGGGACTAGTGAGGAGTCTTGATGCTGCATTTTGACCCATCTACAAGTGAGATAAGGCTGACTGACTGATCCCTACATAGAGAGAACTGTGGTTCACTACGTCCACTGTAGGGGACTGGTTGGACTGCACATCATACGCCGCAATTTGTTGAGTCTGTGCAACGGCAATATCAGTTAAACTGATAAAAAATTCAGTTCAGGGCTCCGATGACATTCTGTGCACATCCTCCTTTAGACGAAGGATGTTTGCCTTTTTATAAAAAAGGCATTTTCCACATGAATACACATTATGTCTTTCATAGAACTGGATCTTATCTGCAGTTACACCTACTGTACACATTTTGCAGCATAAACATAGCGATTTTTCCATGTCTGACCCAGGTATAGAGGCACACAGGAGTAATATCTGCAGGAATCAGGAGTAATATCGGCAGGAATCAGGAGTAGTATCGGCAGGAATCAGGAGTAATATCGGCAGGAATCAGGAGTAGTATCGGCAGGAATCAGGAGTAATATCGGCAGGAATCAGGAGTAATATCGGCAGGAATCAGGAGTAGTATCGGCAGGAATCAGGAGTAATATCATCAGGAATCAGGAGTAGTATCGGCAGGAATCAGGACCGCCAAGGTTTCTTTAGAACTGAACTGGTTTCCTGAGCGATGAGTGACGACTGACTCTGTTCCAACATATTAATGTTATCGGATCAGATTTGTTTCATACATTTAATTGGAAGTGAATGAAAAGCCTAAAGTCAAACATTCAATAAAGCTTCAATACTTCTTTACAAAATGTTCTATTTTTCTTTCCCTGATCATGATGAATCTCTTTCTGTCCCTTTGTTGAGTTTTACTGCTGGATTCTTGTTGCTCATCCAAACAACTGAACTGAAACATTCAACATTCATCCTGGTTGGTGAAAATCAAACGTCTTGTATAGTTTTAGTGTTCATTTTGCCTTTGATGTCATTTTTTTGGTTTCACACTATTTTTATTCACTTTCAAAAGATGTTTTTGTTTTCTCGGGAGATTTTGTTCAATTTTTATGGAGCAAATCTAATCCCATAAAATGTGAATCTCACTGTTCTTTGTTTAACTGACAGTAACTCTTCCTGAAAGCCGTTGAACATATTGTTGAGTATATTGTGTGGATGCGTATGTTGAGATATTTATGTCGTTGCCTCAGATTGTTCAGAACTAAACAAGTTTACTGCAAAATGCTGCCTTTGTTTGTGACACAAAATTATTTGCTTTATTAATTTCTACTAAACTGGGCTTCATTTCCCAAAATCATCTTCAGGCTAAAATGATCTTCGTCTTGTTACAGCAGGACTGAGATCGTTTCAGCCTGAAGAGCCTCGCTAGTAACACTCACCCAGACAGTCGGAGCATCAGTCAGACATGTTAGTGTAAACTGGATGCTATTAAGTTTTTCTAATTTAACTCATTACAATATGGATAAAAAAACAGCTGCTTTTGAACTAAGAACTCAGAACAGGATGAAAGAAAAGACATGAGACTGGAGGCATCGTTCTATACACGCTGTAGTTTCAGACAAATCTAACATTTGGACTGAAGTGTGTTAGGGTCTTTACACACTGGGGGCGACGCGACACAAAATTGCGAAATGATCGCCTGCGAATAGTTCGCATCAAAACTATTCACACTGGCAGCGATACGAATTTGCGGACAGCTCGTTCTGCCGTCAGTCAGCCTGGTGAAAGCAGTTTGTCCAGCGGCTGCTTCTGTGAACGCAGGTCGGATTGAGCAGATATAACGCTCTTCTTTTGTTTGAGTGAGGAGAAGGACAAGATCATCATCACTGGAGGAAGTTGACATCATCCTCCAGTGATGGAGGTCCACAGAAGCAGCCGCCTGTCAGCTGCAGCTCCTGAGAGGACAAACTGCCTTCACCAGGCTGACTGACAGCAGGGAGTTACTGAACCAAAACGGTTTGCATGTCAGCTCCACGGGAAGAAATCCACAATGTTTAAATACATGGTGATAATGCATATAATACATGATACATCAATGTATTGATTCATTGGCTTTATTTCTCCGCCCACCGTAGCGAGTGAACCTACCTGTCTGCCTGCAGGGCTAACACACAGATCTGGAGCTGATCAATCAATATAGATACAGTCAATAAGTTCAAAACACACACAGCAGGATACTCAACACCCCGGGCCGTCGCAAGAAACAGCTGCCTGTGCAGATTACACTCAGTACTCATGACACAAACATCAGTTCGGAAAAATATATTGACATGCGGCGAATCAATCGCACGAAAAAATGGCGTCCAGTGTGTAAAGGCCTTTACAGACGCAGCAGCAGCTGATTTCAGTAAGTGCCTCATTAAAAGAAGAATAAAGGACAAAGGATGTGTCACCTTAATGATGGACAAACTTGTACTGACATGTTTATAAAAACAGATGTAAATGAGTGTTTGTGTTGAAGGGATGAGATGAGATGCATCAGCTGCATCTGCGCAACAAAGCTAACGTTAGCTACATAGGCACGGTAGAATCACTATAAATGGCTCTCTGGCTTTATATTTACATAAACACACAGTCTTCTTCTGCCAAATGTACATTTAGAGGGAAAAACCCAACGAAAACTGACCTACAACAGCGGGATCTATGCGCGGCCATGACATGAGATGTAATCCTTGAATGCAGGCGTAACGATAGGCGAGACAAGATGCCCCCGCCAGCCAATCAGACGTAATATGAGTCGAGTGCTTAGACCCCGCCCTCTCAGGCAGCCCGAGATACCGATAGAAATGAAAACAGGTTCCTTATAAAGAAATTCTTTTACGTGTCAGAAAGTGCTTTGATACCCGTTTTTTTCCAAATTGAGTGAATTTTTTAAAAAGCCCCTTTTTTCTTTTTCTGATTTTCGTATGAAATCGACAGAAACTGAAGGTCTGCAGGTGTCGGAAGAAGCAGGTTTCTGGTTTCAGTCTGTTGAGAACCAGAAGCATCAGGAGAACCAGAGATCAGTGAAACCGCGGCAGTTTCGGCGTGATGAAGGCAGCATGGTGACCTGCTGCAGCCGCGTGTTTCCAGCGTACGTAACACTGTGCTCCTGTTTTCCACTGTGGGTTTATCCGTTCTTAACACCCAGCTTTAGGTCAAAATGTCTTTTGGAAAGGTGCTGCTCAATCCTGCTAAAGCTGTCTACTATCTTGGTACACTCCGCCTCCATTTGGACTCCTGTTGCAACCAACTACTTCTGCCAATCTGCTTATGGGATCACCTACTACCTCCCCATCAGGAACATTATGTTTGGAATAGTCGCCATGAGAGGTAGTAATTACACCTGCATCCAAACAACAACACACACCGGAACACAGCTGGCTCTTTATGTAACGTTCATGTTGTCCTGGCCCTTTAATCCAGCACTTTCTGTTTGGGAACTCTTGTTTTCACAGCAGATTATCCAAAACCGAGACCTGAAAGTGAACACAAGCTGCTTCTCTGAGTCTGTGAGCTTGTTGTAAACAGAAAACAGAAGATTTAGACTCAGAATTACAATAAATGTTTGTTTATTTGTGAAAACAGCAAGAAAAATGTAGGTTTTTTTTTCTGTTTTATTTTTTGAACAGACGTGAAATGTAGCACAAACTGTTCATCTCATAAAGATGTCACTAACAGTTAGGTTTTAAAAAGGTTCTGCTCAGAGGTGAGTTTGGGAAACTATTTACAGACTCATTCTGGTCATGATGAAATAATTAAAACCAGCTCTAAACCTGACGTCTGTGAGCTGATATGAAGTAACGCTTTAGATGCTGATGCAGTTAAACAGGATGACGGAGGCCAAAGTCTGTCACATGTTTAGTATCCTGATTAAGCTCCTGATCATCGAGTCTTTAAGTCTTTTAAGTTAGTTTTAAGGATCCTAAGTAGCGAAGCGATGACGCCACTAGAGGGAGCTCAGGATCAGACTTACGTTGATATCAGCTGATTCCTCGCAGGCTGGCGAAGCAACCAGTCGTCCACATGAAGCAGCGTTTTCTAATCTGGTGTCTCTATCAGCAGTAATCAGCAGGACGACGTCATCTGTGTTTTATAAAATCGTCACCGGCACCCCGGCGATTCATTTAATAGTTGGCAACTAACTGATTAATTGACTAATCGTTGTAGCCCTAATAATTCAGGGTTTTGCAGAATCATCCAGTATTAATGTTCATGCTGATGCTGTTTAGAGTTCAACTGGTTCATGTTTTGAGAGTAAATGTTAAAGAAAAGCAGCAGACTGACTCACTCCTGTTAGATCAATAAAGCTGCAGAGCTCTATGAGTAAGGAGATTAAAACTGTTATTGTCATAACTTCCTCAATGCCAGAATTTAATTGGACGGGCCATGTGGAGGTCAGCAGATCTGGGGTCAAAGATCAGTTTAGTTGAACTTGGCTGTTAAACCTCAGCATGAGAGACTGCAGCTGCATGTTAAAAGTCCCATTAAAGAGAACCTATTATGCTTTTTATTTTTGGACTCCACTAGAGCAGCTCTGCATGACTCAAAGTTAAAAAAAAACTCCTTATTTATTTCATACTGGCTGGTTTCTCTTAGACTCCGCTTTGAGTCCCGCCTCCTGATGAGCCCGCTCTGCTCTGATTGGCCAGCTTTACGTATCAGAGCTGCTTTACTGCTTCAAATTAAAAGCTTTTAAAATGACTGACTAACGGAAGACTTTTATTGTGAAGAATTTAGTGGAAGTAAAACGTGTTCCTCAATGAATGAGCTTCATTAGCGTCACTAAAAACATCAGTTAGAAACAACGCAGGGAGGAAGAGTACAAGCAGGAACAGCCACAGTGATGATGATGTTTTATGAGGAGCTGCAGACCACCAGCACACCTCCAACAGGTAAACTGTTTATTTTACTTCGCTGTGCTGTGTAATGGCGTCGTGGCTCGGCGTAACTAGTCCCGCGCTGTGCACGCAGCAGATGATAAAGAAATCCGTCACGAACTGACGTCAGCTCAGTTGAAAAAACCCTCGGAAACTTAGCGTTCAGAGCAGCCTGAGGATCACTGCCACATACATTTACCTCGTTATTTGACCCGTCGGCCACTTTTAACATGAACATCCGACATTGTGACATTAAATAAATGTCTGAAAATAAAGAAAAGCAGAATACGTCCCCTAAACCGGAGGTATATTTCTCTCCTCCACAGTCTGAAGTGTCAGTGTGTGATGTGTTATTGGCTCCTAGTGATGAACCTACAGAGAATCATCAGAGACTCTGCAGCTCCTCTCGGCTTTACGGAGCTTTATAGTGAGTTTCAGCTCATTGTTTATCTGTCCGGCTGCAACTTTACTGTTCTGGTTCACTCTCAGCGTCTCATAGCATCGCCACTGTTCACTACCTGCTCACAGTTAGCTGTAGACTAGCTGGTGAACATAGTGGAGCATTTAGCAGCTAAAGAGCCAGATATTTCCCTCAGGAGCTGGTAGAGAGTAAAAACAGCTAAAAGAGAGTGAATATTGGACTCACATTCACCAGGTGGACAGAAACACGACTCCACATGAACGATAATGTTGCTCCATAACTGCTGGATGTGGAAATAAGTAGCTGTTGTGTGCAGGTTAAACTGAACAGTGTTTAGCGTTTCATACGGAGCCCCTTAATGCGACATGATCAGAAAAGCAAATATATGGAGGCCACGTTTTACTACATCAAGCACTTGAAATTGTATTGTGTGCACATGAGATACAGTTTGTTCCCACGTGTTGGTTGATTTGTGTGCAGGAGAAAAGTGTTTATACAGTGAAACAGACCAGCCGTTCTCATGAAGCACCGGCTGCAGGATGAGTTTTGAAGTGTGGAGACATCCAGCTTCGGATGATGTAATAGTCACAATCATGTAGCCCGTCTCACCTCGTACACAGTCACTTAGTTTAGTAATTAATGTCGCACGACAGCGTTCGTACTGCAGCGCGTCTCAAGAATAAAACATGAGACCAGTCAGATGAGTGTAGAGGTGTGTGTGGTTACGGCACAAATGAACCAAAACGCTGCAATAGCATCTCAAGCGCTTGATGTAGTAAAGTGTGGCCTTGATACATATATATGTTTATATATTTTTTGTCCTATTAGAGGCTCTATAGTTTCAACTTTGTTGAAGGAGGAATGTGTCACCTGGTTAAATAAAGTTCATGAATAACAGAATGAATGTGTTGTTGCAGGTTTTTTTCAGCTTTAACAGAGAAAATATTCTGAATTTAATTCCAAGTTTTCAAACAAACACTTTGCAGCTCCTCTGACTGCTGACTAACTGCTGGATTTCACAGATTCCACACACACCATGAACTTAACACACAGTTTATAATCCAGTAAAGCTGTTTACAGGCTGAGGATCAGACTGTTAGCTGCGTGCTAACATACACACATCACATGCTGCTGTCTATGAAATGAGCTGTTAAACTAATCTGTCTTCATGAGTTTATAGATTTGAGTGAAACCAGAAGACACATCTGACAGCGATGCGTTTTCTGTCCTCGTCCTTCATCTCAGGATCCAGAAACTGACTCTAACCCTCCATCAGGAAGCTCCAGGATGTGTTTACTGATTGATCAGATGATCTGATGGACAGTAAAAGAAGCAGCCGTACTGTTGTTGAAACTGTTTGGTTGGCTCTAATATCATCATATTTACTCTGTTATTATACTCTATATTCACTAAAGATAAAACATGCATCTAAGCTGGATTCTTGAACTTCTCACCAAACAAAAGGTCAGATATGTGTGGTTGTTTTCAACAGTTTCTCTGATGCCAGCCTGCTTTTTAAAACTGATTTAACTAAACTGCACCATGAACAGGATCAAACGGAGCCAAGCGAAACATTCATGAACCAAAGACGTTCAGTTTTTAGCCGACAAAGCAATGTTTTTATTTAAATGGTAGAAAATCACTCTGTAAGGCTTACACAAGGAGTTTCATTCATTCCTAATCCGGGCAGAGATTATGTTTGCCACGTGGGAAAACAATGTAGTCGTATATGAACATGATTTGTAGGAGGGTCTGTTAGCTGCTGAATCATCTGACACAACTGCTGCTGGAGAGATCAAACATGATGATATCGGATCCTCACATCCATTTATGTAGAAAGTAGTTTCAACATGTTTATTGTCACTCTGGTTACACAAGTACGATTGTGTGAAAAACTTTGGCTCCATTACAGAAAAACAGTTAAAAGACACACACACACACACACACACACACACACACACCGACAGACACACACACGTGTCATGTGTGTCTTGTGTGTGTTATTTATTTAGTAGTCTTATGGCCTCCTGAGGACTGAGGACATCAGGCTCTTGTGTGGGTTAACTGGGCCCTTAATGACCCTTCAGAGACTTCCTGAGGTGCCTTTGGTTGTGCGTCTCCTGCAGGTTGTGCATCTCCTGCTGGTTGTGCATCTCCTGCAGGTTGTGGATCTCCTGCAGGTTGTGGATCTCCTGCTGGTTGTGCGTCTCCTGCAGGTTGTGGATCTCCTGCTGGTTGTGCATCTCCTGCTGGTTGTGGATCTCCTGCAGGTTGTGGATCTCCTGCTGGTTGTGCATCTCCTGCAGGTTGTGGATCTCCTGCTGGTTGTGCATCTCCTGCAGGTTGTGGATCTCCTGCTGGTTGTGCATCTCCTGCAGGTTGTGGATCTCCTGCTGGTTGTGCATCTCCTGCAGGTTGTGGATCTCCTGCTGGTTGTGGATCTCCTGCTGGTTGTGCATCTCCTGCAGGTTGTGGATCTCCTGCTGGTTGTGCATCTCCTGCAGGTTGTGGATCTCCTGCTGGTTGTGCATCTCCTGCAGGTTGTGCATCTCCTGCTGGTTGTGCATCTCCTGCAGGTTGTGGATCTCCCGCTGGTTGTGCAGCTCCTCCCCAGCACCTTGTGGTCCCTGCTGGTACAGCTACAGTACCAGATGATGGAGCAGCCGTCAGCAGCCTCTCTATGGAGCCCTGGTAGGAGTCTCTGAAGATTTGAGGCCTCAGGTCAAATTCCTTAAAGCGCCTGAAGCCGTGCAGACGCTGTTGGGCCTTTTTAATGACAGCGGTGATGTGGCCAGCACGTCAGGTCCTTGTGAATGTTTACCCCCGGGTATTGGAAACTGTCCCCCCTCTCAACCACTGTGCTGTTGATGGTGAGGGGGGGGGGGGGGGGGGTGGTCACCTCCTCCTTGTAGGCCGTCTCTTCGCAGCAGGAGATCAATCCCACAAGGACTGTGTCATCCACAACCTTCATGACGGTGTTTGAAGCCTGTGCCGTGCAGATGTGGGTTTAGAGGGAAAACAGGAGGAGGCTGAGGACACGCAGGACGTGATTTAGCCAAGTAAGACATGTTCCTGGATCAATATTGTGATCAACCAATTACAACCCTCTGACATCATCAGTGTGCTGCTGCTGTACTTCTGTCAAAATTCCTTTGTGCTTCACAGGTAAGCAAAGTTTTCCAAAATGAAGTTAATACAATGGGAAAAAAAATCCTCTGTAAAACTGAACCAAACCATTAACTGCGTGTCTTCAATTCATAAATATTTAAAACTGAGAGCTGAAGCTACAGCAGCTACTGCAGGGTTAGCGAGTTAGCTAGCTAACCATGTAGCCTATGCTAACAAGTTAGCTTGCCAATAACTTAGAACATTGTTCACTAAACAACTTATGATGTGATCTAATTTTGGTGGTGGCTAGTTGAACCCTTCTAATTCATGACAGAAACTCACTGACAATAACAAAAATATATATAAATCATAAAAAATACAACGGACGTATCCTTTAAACACATTTTCTCTCCCTTTATGTAGTTTATTCAAAACTATTGTTGTACTGTGCTGATTGTTGCCATGGTGACCCTGGATAACTTGATTGTGTTGCTCTAGGACCATCACAAGCTTTGTCCTACATCTCAAATAATGATAATGCTTCAAATGTTAAATTTGTTTAATTTATTTCCATGCTCTGTGTGTGTGTGTGTGTGTGATAGAGAGAGAGATTACTTTTCCCAATTAAGCTTTTTTGTTTGTTTTTCCAGACTTGAAAAACATGAGGTTGAACATGAGCAGTAAAGATATGAATTCTATGTTGTGATAGATCTTCATCTTCTACTGCAAAGCTGAACACTCACACTCACACACACACACACACCCAGGTGAACGTTCTATGTCCAGATACCAGCGTAACGATGCCGTATGTGTTTATGGGTGCTGAAGCGTTTCCTGTCTGGATCAGCGCTACTGGAACCTGGAGTGAATATTGAACTATTGAGAACGTGTTGAGAAGTTTTTCCAGCAGACGTGTTCTCCTGACCAACACTGGAGCCGCTCTCACCGTTCGCAGCTTTCAGGCGTCTGACGCCTCCCTGCCTCTGTGGACATGGAGGATGAGGACGGGAATCATTCATGGATCATAGCGAAGGGATGGCGAGCTCAACTCTACAACGGCGAAAGAACAGGGAGACCAGTTGAAGGCTGGATCTGCTCCCCGGGATGAAAATATGATCCCGACGTTCAAAGTCGTTTCTTTTTATTTGAAAGAGCATCTTCTTGCAGAATGTTAAATACGTTTCTGGTGTGTGTTGAAAGCAAAGAAAGAACCAAAGACACTTCTGAAAAGTTTCAATGTAAACTTTTAGTAACATTAAATGTTGTTTGCTCTCTTTGACTCTTACTGGTTTTCCTTCACTTTAAATCCAGATTAAACAGCGTTTCCAGAGTATCTGACTTTCATATTGTGACGTATTTCTGAGTGACAGACAGGTAGGACATAACGTTTGGAGGAATCTGATTGGAACGTTGGAAAGTGGGCGTGTCATAATGACATTAAAAGTTGAAGATTGATTGATGGGTGGATGTCATGATGTTATTGGCTGAAGTCGGTTGGTTCAAGCTCACGTCATATTTTGTTTTACAGGAGGAAAACATGATTGGATTTTGATATAATAACACAAAGAAATCTGTGTTGTTATATGTATATTATTATTATAAAATAAGTTTTTAAAAAGATGTTGGCATTTATTGTTAAATAGGTGCACAATAGGACCGGGTTTAGGATCTTAAAGGGTTAAAGTTCATCCTGACTTTAAAAAAACAATATAAAACAAAATTGCGGCTCATTACTAAAAACTTGAGCACAAGGAGACATAAATACATAAATACATATAAACATAAACATATAAACATAAACATAAACCTAAATACCTATAAACATATAAACATATAAATATATGAACGTATAAATGTATAAACATAAACATTAACATATAAACGTATAAACGTATAAATGTATAAACATATAAACATAAACATATAAACATATCAACATATAAACGTATAAACATATAAATGTATAAATGTATAAACATATAAACATAAACATATAAACATATCAACATATAAACCTATAAACATATAAATGTATAAATGTATAAACATATAAATGTATAAACATATAAACATAAACATATAAACATATCAACATATAAACCTATAAACATATAAATGTATAAACATATAAATGTATAAACATATAAACATATAAATGTATAAACATATAAACATCAACATATAAACATATAAACCTATAAACATATAAACATATAAACGTATAAATGTATAAACATATAAACATAAACATATAAACATATAAATGTATAAATATATAAACATATAAACATAAACATATAAACATATAAATGTATAAACATATAAACATATAAACATAAACATATAAACGTATAAATGTATAAACATATAAACATAAACATATAAACATATAAATGTATAAATATATAAACATATAAACATAAACATATAAACATATAAATGTATAAACATATAAACATATAAACATATAAACATAAACATATAAACGTATAAATGTATAAACATATAAACATATAAACATAAACATATAAACATATAAACGTATAAATGTATAAATATATAAACATATAAACAAACATATAAACATATAAATGTATAAACATATAAACATATAAACATAAACATATAAACATATAAACATATAAACGTATAAACATATAAATGTATAAACATATAAACATATAAACATAAACATATAAACATATAAATGTATAAACCTATAAACATAAACATATAAACATATAAACATATAAACATATAAACGTATAAATGTATAAACATATAAACATAAACATATAAACATATAAACGTATAAACATATAAATGTATAAACATATAAATGTATAAATGTATAAACATATAAACATATAAATGTATAAACATATAAATGTATAAATGTATAAACATATAAACATATAAATGTATAAATGTATAAACATAAACATATAAACATATCAACATATAAACGTATAAATGTATAAACGTATAAACATATAAACATATAAACGTATAAACATATAAACATATCAACATATAAACGTATAAATGTATAAACGTATAAACATATAAACATATAAACATATAAACGTATAAACATATAAACATATCAACATATAAACATATAAATGTATAAATGTATAAACATAAACATATCAACATATAAACGTATAAATGTATAAACGTATAAACATATAAACATATAAACATATAAACGTATAAACATATAAACATATCAACATATAAACGTATAAATGTATAAACGTATAAACATATAAACATATAAACGTATAAACATATAAACATATAAACGTATAAACATAAACATATAAACATATCAACATATAAACGTATAAATGTATAAACGTATAAACATATAAACATATAAACATATAAACGTATAAACATATAAACATATCAACATATAAACGTATAAATGTATAAACGTATAAACATATAAACATATAAATGTATAAACATATAAACATATAAACGTATAAACATAAACATATAAACATATCAACATATAAACGTATAAATGTATAAACGTATAAACATATAAACATATAAACGTATAAACATATAAACATATCAACATATAAACGTATAAATGTATAAACGTATAAACATATAAACATATAAACATATAAACATATAAACGTATAAATGTATAAATGTATAAACATATAAACATAAACATATAAACATATCAACATATAAACCTATAAACATATAAATGTATAAATGTATAAACATATAAACATATAAATGTATAAATGTATAAACATATAAACATATAAACGTATAAATGTATAAATGTATAAATGTATAAACATATAAACATAAACATATAAACATATCAACATATAAACCTATAAACATATAAATGTATAAATGTATAAACATATAAACATATAAATGTATAAATGTATAAACATATAAACATATAAATGTATAAATGTATAAACATATAAACGTATAAACGTATAAATGTATAAATGTATAAACATATAAACATAAACATATAAACATATCAACATATAAACATATCAACATATAAACGTATAAACATATAAATGTATAAATGTATAAACATATAAACATATAAACGTATAAATGTATAAACGTATAAACGTATAAATGTATAAATGTATAAACATATAAACATATAAACATATAAATGTATAAATGTATAAAAATATAAACATAAACATATAAACATATCAACATATAAACCTATAAACATATAAATGTATAAATGTATAAACATAAACATATAAACGTATAAATGTATAAACGTATAAACATATAAACATATAAACATATAAACGTATAAACATATAAACATATCAACATATAAACGTATAAATGTATAAACGTATAAACATATAAACATATAAACGTATAAACATATAAACATATAAACGTATAAACATAAACATATAAACATATCAACATATAAACGTATAAATGTATAAACGTATAAACATATAAACATATAAACATATAAACGTATAAACATATAAACATATCAACATATAAACGTATAAATGTATAAACGTATAAACATATAAACATATAAATGTATAAACATATAAACATATAAACGTATAAACATAAACATATAAACATATCAACATATAAACGTATAAATGTATAAACGTATAAACATATAAACATATAAACGTATAAACATATAAACATATCAACATATAAACGTATAAATGTATAAACGTATAAACATATAAACATATAAACATATAAACATATAAACGTATAAATGTATAAATGTATAAACATATAAACATAAACATATAAACATATCAACATATAAACCTATAAACATATAAATGTATAAATGTATAAACATATAAACATATAAATGTATAAATGTATAAACATATAAACATATAAACGTATAAATGTATAAATGTATAAATGTATAAACATATAAACATAAACATATAAACATATCAACATATAAACCTATAAACATATAAATGTATAAATGTATAAACATATAAACATATAAATGTATAAATGTATAAACATATAAACATATAAATGTATAAATGTATAAACATATAAACGTATAAACGTATAAATGTATAAATGTATAAACATATAAACATAAACATATAAACATATCAACATATAAACATATCAACATATAAACGTATAAACATATAAATGTATAAATGTATAAACATATAAACATATAAACGTATAAATGTATAAACGTATAAACGTATAAATGTATAAATGTATAAACATATAAACATATAAACATATAAATGTATAAATGTATAAAAATATAAACATAAACATATAAACATATCAACATATAAACCTATAAACATATAAATGTATAAATGTATAAACATAAACATATAAACGTATAAATGTATAAACATATAAACATATAAATGTATAAATGTATAAACATATAAATGTATAAACATATAAACATATAAATGTATAAATGTATAAACATATAAACATATAAATGTATAAACATATAAACATATAAATGTATAAATGTATAAACATATAAACATATAAATGTATAAATGTATAAATGTATAAACATATAAACGTATAAATGTATAAACATATAAACATATAAATGTATAAATGTATAAATGTATAAACATATAAACATAAACATATAAATGTATAAACATATAAACATAAACATATAAACGTATAAACATATAAACATATAAACGTATAAACGTATAAACATATAAACATATAAACATGGCCACTATTCACAGCAGCTTTATCATAACACAGTTTATAAATGTAAACATCCAGTACTGGTTTCATTTATCTGCTGCCTGAACTGAACACTAGAACCGGTCGCAGCGCAGCATCACAGAGGAGCAGGAACTGGATTCACATGTGTGTTGTAGAGCTGCCAGCAGCTCACTGCAGCAGCTGGAGTGTGTTTGGGTGAATGTGATAGTCGGATGGATGAATGTTGTGTGGAGGTGTTGGCTGGGTGCAGATTGGCTGTCGGTGCTTCGGGGGACTGGATGTGATGATGCTTTCTCCTCAGCTTCATCTGCATCATTTATCACAACAAGGATGTTTTGCAGTTGCATCTCGGTCTCTGGATCCTTGATCTGCTTTATTTCACTTACTGTCCTGGTTTTGTCCCAGTCTGGCTCTGTGTCCCTCAACCAGACCACCAGATGCTCTCAGACTGTTTCCTGTTTGTTAAGACTGGACTGAGTGGGAGAAGGATGGATGAATTCTGCTGCAGATTATATGAAAGGACCAGTTGAGATACTGTGGCTGTTTAAATGTGAGAATATCTGTTTGAGAAGTGTTTCAGGCTGGTTTCTCTGAGCTTATCAAGTGGTGATGTGTCAGTTTTTGGGTGATGGATCAGATGTGTGTTTTGGACTTTTAGGGCTGCATTTCTCTCAGATTATCTTGTAGCTTTGGTTTCTGTTTGCTCTGTTTTTCTTCCTGCTTTTCCCTCCACGTCTCTCATTAGCCTGCCCTGCTCCAGCCAATCAGCTCCAGCCAATCAACTCCAGCCAATCAGCTCCTTTTCTGTCTTCCTGATCCACCTGCACCTCATCCCCTCGTCACTTAAGTTTGTATATAAATTCTGGTTTTCAGTTCAGTTTTGTTGGATCCTACAGTCTCCTGCATTTGGGTCCACCTGCTCTGCTCCACATAACACTTACTACCTGTCTGCCATCAACATCCTGAGTGGCATCTGGGAGTGTTTGAGACACATTCTTTAAAACGGTAACCTTCTCCATTTCAAGATCATCAGGTCATTTGCCTTTAGTTTGGCCTTGTGTGTCCTGCTGGACTAGGATGGGATGATGCACTTTCAGCTGAGTTCAGCTGAGTTGATGGTCTACATGAACTGGACTCCTGGACCACAGTTAGAGGTTAGTTAGAGGTGGAAGACTCAGACACATCATCCTCCGTCTGCTGGTCATCACTGCAGCATCTGTGCTGACAGGCTGCATTTCTTGTAACTGTTATTTGACAATAATATAATGGCCTAATAGTAAAAAAAACTGTGACGTTACCAAAACAGCATCAATTGTTTGAGAGTAAAAAGCCCGGTTGCACTTTGTTTTATGTAACAGCTTCTGACATTAATTGTTTAACGTGTTGCATTCAGCGGTCTGAGGAGCTCTGTGGGCCACAGAGTGTAAGTTCTTTGCTTTGAGACAGAGCAGCTTGTGTTCTTGGTGAGGCAGCTTTGGTTTGGACCTCCTCTCCAACTGTGATGTATCTTTAGAAAAATTAGATAATCATTCCAGCACATTGAGGCGTTTAAGCCTCTATGTCTATCCATTCTCCCACCTTCTAGAAATCATGGAAATTTGAGGCTATCCGAAAACGAATGCAAGGCTGTCTTTTCAAAATGTACGTAATTCATTCAGTCAGTTGTTAGCATCCAGACAACCATAACAACAAGTAGGTTTAATTTCAGTTCTTTACTCGGCACAGACTGCTGATTGCATCAAATAGTCAACTGTATATCTGGAAATGAACAACATGATGCTGTTACAGCTGGTGCTACTGGGGAAAGATAACCTAGCATAGCTAACCTAGCATAGCTAACCTAGCATAGCTAGTTACTCACCAGGTTACATCCACTATTTCTCACTAACATTGAAACATCAGGAGGCTGGTATGTTGACGTCACTGTTCCACCCTAACCCGTCAGCATCACATCATAGGAGACGTCAAACTAGGCAGGAAAATCCAAAAAAAAAAAAATCTGACATTTTAGACTTTTCGTCACATCTTCAGTTGTCACGCTACGCACATGTTCATCATTCCCAACATTCATAATTGGGCCTGAAACTGGAAATTGGTTGGGCGACAACAAAATGGTGCTGTACCCGTGTAGTCTGATCAGACAGAAGGGTTAAACCTAAAGGGTCGGGAAAGTAGTAACGAAGTAGAAACTGTATGGAAGAGAAAGCAGAAAGTCTTGTATCTGTCTGCAGCAGTGAGGACGGAAAGTTGAAAGAAACGTGTTTCTCTGATCAGATATTTCCTGATTTTAATCCTCTTCTTGTTGACATGAATGTTTTGGTTTGTGCAGTTGGTTGCGTGCAGGTTTAAAGAGGGAATGTGTTTATAATGACTCTCACTTTGCCTCAGGTGAATCTTTGACCTGACTTCCCCCTGCTCAAGGTTAATGAGTGTGTCACGCAGAAGACTGTTTTACCAAACATCTGAATTAAAAGTGAGTGGATTAAATCCTCCAGTGAACCTCGACCTTTCAATCCACAACAGACAAAAACAGACGAAGGGAAACACACGAGGGGGCTGAGAGTAAACAACCGAGCCGTCCAAGAACAGGATTGTGGTTTGGGACAGGTATTAGTGTCCCAGTCATGGACACTAATGGTCTCGGACTCAGAGGCTTTGAGGCTCAGCTGGTGCCAGCAGGCCCGTGACTGCAGATTAACTGTTGAGTAATCTGGCAGCCAGTTTCCTCCGTTAACAGCACAAACTGACCCTCATCTCTGCCTGACAGGATGTTCAGGTTTGTTGATGATGAGGAGAGCGAGGTCAGGGAGACTCCCGGGTCTGATCCCCGAGAGGACACCAAAACAGACAGATCCTTTCACATGAAGCTTAACAACTGCTCACTTAACCCTCATTAACTCGTTAACTCCCAATGAGATGATCCTGCACTCAAACCACAGCACAGGAGGAGGAGGAGGAGGAGGAGGAGGAGTGGGAGGAAGAGGAGGAGGATTCTCCTGAAGATTAATGAAGCAAGTCAGGTTACACTTTAGATTCAAGACAACTGTGCTGTCATTTCTTTTAAACGGCACAGTAATCACAATCAAATCAAATATTAAAACCAATAATTCATCATGTGACAGATCACTGTAAACACCGTATATGAGACTTCATCATCTGAAGAAGAGGAGGGAGGTGATGTCATATCATCAGCTGAGGGGAGCTGAGCTGCTGGCTGAGAGCCGCTGAGAGGTCACGACCTCCAGGCAAGTTTAAGGCAGCACGGTACTCTGCCAAGGATCCGGCCTCTGCTTGTCTCACATCTCCTTCGTCGAGTTCATGGAGGGAAATAAAAGGTGAGCAGCTGTCTCAGGAGGCAGTTGGGATTACCCAGAAACCCTTTCCAAGGAGCAGAACCAAGCTGCAGCTGACGTCCCTGAAAAACCAGTTCAAGGTGATGATGTAGAGACCTGAGTGGAGTAAAAACCAGCAGGGGGTCTTAGGAGTCCTAAACCTTCCACTTTAGAGTTTTCTTTTAAAAGCTTTTAACAAAGATACACTAACACTCACTGGGTGATCATTTGACCAGTTTGGGTCAAACAGCAGCAACACGATACTGCGTTAATGTTGTTTTGAGCCAGTTTTAGTGTTTTTTTTTTATTTTCCTTTCCATTAAAGTTTGTTATAATCTGCTCTTTTTAAACTGACATGTCACAGTTTGTTATTGATTATTAATAATTTTGTTGATAATGTATCTGTTGAATATCATACTCACAGCGTTTTGTACAAGAAACAAAACATTTGTGACAGTTTGTAGTTAAAGCTTGTTGTGTTAAACTGACGTTGTCGCTGCTGTTTGGGGCCTGAGAAAAGGGGCGGGGCTGATCCTGATGATATGGATGACATCATCAATGAAACATGATATATTGCTATCTCCATTGTGATTGGTTTACAGGTGTCTGTGTCAGTGAATGTGACAGAAAATGTTCATCAATGACGAGGAACATAAATAGATTAATAGACAGATGGACAAGCAGATGTTTTATAAACTGTATCACAGATTTTATACATAAAGTAAAATGGACTCGTGCAGCAGATCAACACCTGCATGTTGATACTGTGATAGATTTATGTTTGATCAGGTAATCCAACAATAGGCATGAATTCAGCTTTATCAATACACATATTGCAATTGTTTCATCTCTAACAGACTGAGGTCTGTTTGTTCTTACATCAGCACTGCAGAGTTGTCAAACTGTCACCTGTGTTATTGCATCGCTTTGATTTGTTGATGAGCTGATTGGATTGTTATTAACTTGCACCATCAAAGTCATCTGCATGTAAAAGTTCATTAATGTTTTTATTTTTCTAACACTGAGGCGTGACCCAGGATCCTCTGACTTCCTGTAACGTCTCAGGCTGAGGAGCTGCTGTAAAACCTGAACTGCTTTGTTAATCACTCTTAGACATAAACTCTCCTGTTATTTTTTGGGAGTTTTTTTTCTAAGATTCAGATTCAGACAACTTTCTTATCCCAGAAGGGCAATTCAGTTCAGTTCTACAGTCTACCCAGTCCTCACACTCCCAGGCAAGCAGCAACATGTCAGAGACAACAGATCAGTACATGGATACAAGGAACACAAGCAGCAAACACACTCTGGCAGCCTCAGGTCGCCCCGTATATGCAGGCTTACACCAGGAGCCAGGTGAAAAGCAAACAAGGATAATAACACCCGTTATAGTTCACAGACGTTTAAAAGATTGTGGCATTCATTTGAAATGACTACTGTCAGCATTTAGCAGCCTGATAGCAGAAGGAATGAAGGACTTAGAGCAGCAGTTTGTTCTCCTGAGGGGCCGTTACAGTGGATTCACTGGACTGAACATGCTCAGATTGGCTTTCTGGGCCTCATGTTTCTCCCAGTAGGAGCACAAGTCTGTTTACTGGACTCCAGTTATCTTGGAGGAGATCTAAACAAAACTATTCAGGCTGTTCTTGTCCTTCAAAACCCAGTAAACCAGCAAATAAATGACAAAGTTAGAAGACTAACTTGGTCAGGTAGAAGGAGGATGTTTAGTGCATATGAGCCCTGATGATCTCTGGCAGGCAGAACCACAGAGCATCAAGTTCCTGATCCAGGATGTCCTGTTCAGTCCATCAGACCTCCCCAAACAGCCCACTGTGCCCAGTAGGAGCACATTTTGAGCTCCTTTCTGGAGGCTCGAGGGCACGACCAAGTGCTGTAGCATATCGCAGAAGACATCGTGTCCTCCACACAGACGATCACATCCACAGACTGGACCCAAGAAACCATCAGGGATCCTGGCAACCACACAAGACCAGCAGTTACCTGTAGACCTGGAGATCCAGGTTGGCACACTGTCACAGCTAGCATGAGGCCAGACACCCTCCTGCTCTCTGAGGCTGCCAAGAACATCCTGCTGTTGGAACTGACAGATGTAGAGGAAACACATGAGAGGAAATATATGAAGAACTGGTCATCGACCGGCAGCAGCAGCAGAACTGGAAGGATGTAGAGGACTAACGCTGTCAGACACAGGATACGTCACCGCTTCGTTCTGAAAGTTTCTCTGAGCTCACTTTAAGTCTCACTTTAACACCTGGACATACCTGCAGGATTTATGACATCACAACTAGCTTGGAGCCAATCGTGGTCCAGTATGCAACAAACACTGAGATGGGATTTAGAGTGAAGGAGGAAACATCTGGTGTCCAGCAGGTAAAACTTAAAAAAACCAACAATATTTACAGATTCACATATTCTGGAGTTTTAATGAAGGAGAAGGAGGAGACGATGGTTTAAGAGTTTTAACGAGGTTATGATTCAAAGTATTTTTATTTGTGGTAAAACATCTTCAATACCTGTTTCACGGTTACTGGTCAAACAGGTCAAAGAATGAAAGTATGACAGAAAACCAACAGGAACGATACAACCTACGGTTATTTATTATTATATCACATGTTATATTCAGCAGAATATAACAATAACTCCTGCTGATATAATTAATGGATGGATGGATTACGTTTTCTTAATAGTGACAGTGTTTGCTGCACTGACTGAAACATCTTCCTGCAGCAGAAATATTTAACAATTTTGAATTGTTAAAGGCGTTTTTTGCAGATGCTTTTGTGATGTTTCAGGACCTGCAGATGAATCCAGCTGAACCCTCCTGCATGATCCTTTCTGTCTTTCTTAGTTTAATTAAAAAGTTTGAGACTTTGTTGATGCTCGTTCATGCAGTGTGATGTCACAGACCGTCGTCTTCCTGCTGCGTGTGATCCAGACTCAGTTGAACATGAGCTTACATGTGAACAACGAGGCTCTCACACACAATATGTTGTTTACTGCTGAAGCACTAATTGTTAAATGAAGCGTGCAGAACGTGCTATTGTTACTGTTCCTGTTTACTGCAGACCTGCGGTGTTTTGACAGCCTCTGAATCGGGTTTGTGTCCACGCTGGAGGTCCTTGTGTCACGCCATCCTCTAATGAGAGTCTCAACGTTCAGATGCTGCAGCAGCAGCGCAGACGGCGCGTCGACCGCCACAAAGAGAGCATTCTTCAGCCAGAGCGGGAAGTTGACTTCGCATTGTGACTGAGTGCTGACTGTTCAGATCATCCCCCGTTCACATGTTCACCCACATTATCCCTGAAGCACATACCAGGTCACAGTGTTCACATCTGAGATTCACTGACCTCCATGTTCCTGCTTCTCACTGCCATCATGTCTGTCTGTCTCTTTACACTGTAAACACTGACTTTCTCTTCATTTTCCTCCGGAGACGTGTGACCTCAGTGAGGTAAAATAAGAGATGCAGGTTTGTTTCCAACCTCCTGTTTTTATACTCGGCTCCCAGACCAGAGAAGATCTGTGACTCTGAGTCTCTGCTGGCTTCTTTCCACATGAAGAAGCAGCTGTTCCTCTCTGAGCTCCAGAGTCCGTACAGAGGAAACTCAGCTACTGAAATAAACACCAACTATGTTGATAATCCATTAATCATTTTGACTTTTTCAAGAAGAAAAAGTCCAAATTCTGTGATTGCTGGTTTCTTTAGTCTCTATGACAGTAAACTGAAGATCTTTGGGACATTTCAGGATGACATCTTGGGCTGTGAGAAACACTGATTAACATTTTTCACCTTTTTCTGATATTTTAATGACCAAACAGCTAATCAATTAATCAAGAAAATAATCCGCCAATTAATCAATACTGAAAACAATTGTTAGTTGCAGCTCTACACTTTCAGTGGTTTTCTGTTCTTTATATCCTGTTCTGAACCCATAGACAGACAAGATGCCAAATAGTGAGCTTCATTATAAACCCATGATCAGACAGGATGCCAAATAGTGAGCTGCCTTATAAATCCATCGACATACTTGATGCCAAATAGTGAGCTGCTTTATAAACCCATGGACAGACAAGATGCCAAATAGTGAGCCACTTTATAAACCCATCGACATGCAGGATGCCAAATAGTGACCTCTGTAGGTCTCATCTCTGCTGGAGGCTCTCATCAACCTCATCATCCTCATCAACCTCATCAGTCTCTTTTCCTTGTAGAGTCTAAGCACCAAAGACTTTTGGCAAAACTTAATCATCAGCATCATCTAAAACTCTTCTTTTTGCTTCATTCACTTGTCTTTCCTGATCGAAATGCACTCAGAGTTTCTAAGAAAGAATCTAATATGCTAATTTGTAGTTTGTAAGTTTTTCTGTCAGTTAAAGAATTGTTAAAAGTCTAATTTATTCAGAATTTATTCTGTAAAATGACACCTTCAATACCTGTAAATTACTCAAAAAATTCAGGAAATTAGTATGAAGTGAAAGCAGCTGTACCATAAAGCATCACCGCAGGTTTAATGAATGACAAAGGAGTGAGGGTCATGTGACTGACGGACAGCTGATGTCTCAGATCGGCTCTCTGTGAAGCTCAGATAAAGTTTGTATTGTTTCCGATGTTGTGTTTCAGTCTGTGACGCCTCAGAAACATGATTTTGTGAGGTAAAAACACAACATTTATTGTAAAAACCTCAGATACAGAACGACTCAGCTCTGGTCCACGCAGAAACACCTCAGACAGAAACAGAATCACAGAATAACTCAATTGTCTCTTAAATTTAACCTTGGAACTTTATTTATTTATGACTTCAGTTACACAGAAACTTGAACTTTACACCACAGATAGATTTCGTTCCTCTACTGATCTCCTCCGTGTCTCCATGACCTTAATGAGGAATTAGATCTAGCTAGTTTCATCTAAACTCCTCTTGTACTATATATGTATATAGTTGTGTATATTGGGCCTCATGCAAGAAGCACTCATATGAACAGATTTGTTGTTAAGATGCAGGTACGAGTTATTAAAGAACATCTGTGGCATCAATTTTCTCGTACTTAGAAATTTCTAGAGCTGTCATACGTGTCATGAACACATCGTCTCTGCCTTTCGTCACAGGAGACAAACCCTTGTTTGACTATAATCACAATGTTGGAGTTTACATTTGATACCGAATTTAAACTAAAAGTAAAAAAAACGTAATGCAAAATTGATATTCTGTTTACATATTATCATCATTGCTGCCAATTTACTGGGAGATTTTTTATATTTTATATGTTTATTGTCATATTCTGTTGCAGCGATTTCTGCATGTCAGTAGCAGTAAACAGCTGCAGCTCTGTTTAGCATCATGTCGTGTTGCAGCTGATAGTGTAACATCACAGGCTGTAATATTCTCCTCTAATATCTCAGTGACGTCACATGATGCCTCTCATATTAGTCACTTTGCTTTAGAAAGACATTTTTTAGCATCTAACTTCATGTTAAAGCATTTCCTCTTTATTTCTGTCACAGTGCAGTGCTGCTCTGATGGATTCATATTTTCTGATAGTTTCAGGACTTTTACTGACGCTCCTAAATGTGTTATGTTTTTGTCTCCTGATTTCTGAAAGAAGGACTTGAAGCTGTGCTGTTGTTTTCAATCTTTGGGAACATTTCTGTGAATGAAACTTGCCCACAAATGTCACCTTATATGGCAGTTTTATGGGCATGCATTATATTAATGATGAAATCTCACAAACCTCTTCATGACTGGGTGACATTCATCAGACTGAAACAAGCGATTCACAATGAGTTCAGGCAGTTAAGAGAGTTTGTTGAATCCAACTTTGAACACTTGCACAAGTGAATCTGACAGAAGAAGTCAGAGAGTCTCAGGATTAATAAATGCGAGAATGTTCCTGCATGAGGCCCAGTGTGTCTGTTATTGATCAGACCTCTCTGGACTATATGTTCTGTGACATGCTTGTTCCACCACCTACATACAGTGCTGCCTAGAATTTTCTGTATTTCTGCACAAATATGACCTAAAACATGATCAGATATTTACACAAGTCCTAAAAATAGATAAAATGAACCCAATTAAACAAAGCATTTTCTTCATCTTTTTCATTTATTTGAGGAAAATTATCCAATGTTACATGGCAAAAGTATGTGAACCTCTAGGATTACCAATTCATTTGAAGGGGAAATTAGAGTCGGGTGTTTCAATCAATGGGATGACAATCACATGTGAGTCTGGGAGGCCCTGCCTTATTTAAAGAAGAGAAATCTGGGTCTTCACTGTCAAACTCTGAGCTTCACAGGTTTGTGGAAGTGTGTCATGGCTCAAACAAAGGACCTTAGAAGAAGAGTTGTTGATGCTCACCGAGCTGGAAAAGGTTACAAAACCATTTCTAAAGAGTTTGGACTCCACCAGTCAACTGTCAGGCAGATCATGTACAAATTGAAGACATCCAACAGCACTGTTACCCTCCCCAGGAGTGGTCGAATAACTAAAATCACACCAAGAGCAGGCGTGAAATACTCTGGGAGGCCACAACGGACCCCAGGGTAACGTTTAGGACACTAAAGGTCTCTCTTGTACACACTGTTTCTTAGCACGATGTACTCACCGCGTCTTGATGCCTGATGAAAAGCACCATATTTCAAAAGCAGAGTAGCTGCAGATCCAAACCTCTTCATGGCATTTAGTGTCTGTATTTGTGCACATATTGAACATATATTAGAAAATTGATTTTTTCCTTCTATTTTTAAACATGCTGTGGTGAAACCTAACCTGGATCCTTCTGTTTTTAATAATTTTAGACCTATCTCTAAACTTCACTTTTTTTTTTTTTTTTAGCAAAGTCAGGTTTTAGAGCTTTACGTAGCACAGAAACTGCCCTCCTCAAGGTAACCAATGGCCTCCTTTTAGCATCCGACGGGGGAAGAGCGCAGATTTAATTCTTTTAGATCTAAGTACAGCTTTTGACACAGTAGACACTATTTTATCACTGTTTTAATTAACCATCTTAAGACCTGGGGGGCATCAAGGACTGCACTTGGTCACCATTGGTAACTACACTTCCTCCACAGCCCACATTACCAGTGGTGTACCGCAAGGTTCAATTTTAGGTCCAATTTTATTTTCCATCCACATACTTCCACTCGGCCAAATCATTCAACAACACAACATTTCTTTTCATTGCTATGCAGACGACACACAGATATACCTTCCCCTGAGACTTGATGACCCAAGAAGCCCAGCTGCTGCTGTAGATTGTCTCAGTGATGTCAACTGCTGGATGGAAGAAAACGTCCTTCAACTCAGCAACTCAAAAACAGAAGTCATACTTTTCAGTCCCCCTAATCCGAAAAACCCCATCAGTCTTGGTCCCCCATCAACCAACACAAAGTCCACTGCCAGAAATCTAGTTTTGAGCCACACATCAAAAAACTTTGTCCAGTCCTGCTTCCTGCAAATAAGAACCACTTCCAGAATTAAGCCAGTGCTCTCCCAGTCTGACCATTTTCTCCAGACTAGACCACTGTAACTCTCCTTTCCAGCATAAAACAAAAGTCCCTCTTTCACCTCCAACTAGTTCAGATCACAACATCTCAGCTTCTTACTGGTTTTAACAGACGACATCACCCCAATCCTGGCTTCTCTCCATTGGCTCTTCCTCAGGTGGGGCCCTAAGGTTAACAGAATCAGTAACTTCTTTTAAATCACTTCTTAAAACTCAGACTTGCTTTTCTGTAATGTCGTCTTTTTATTGTCTTTCTATTGTCTTTTAATCTTTTTATCATCTCTCTGTTGTTTTTCATTGTCTTCTACTGTCATCATCTTAATGTTGGACTTGTTATTGCTTTCTGTGACGTGTGTCTTTGCTTTTATATCACTTTATCTGTCAAAGCACTTTGTAAACTCAGTTTTTAAAGTTGCTATATAAATATTATTATTATTATTGTTATTATTATATTAAATTATCTCACTTTATTGTGTTTCACAGCCCCCACTCATCACAGTACAGAAGCTAAAGACTCCAAACCTTCAGACCTTTTATGTTATGCTGTCTGATTTGGTTTCCGCAAAAAAGTTCAATTACCTTGTTAAAAATACTTCTAGTAAGTCTCCTTAGTTCTCTTCTTGTTCCTGCAGTTGGATGTTACAGTGTTACAATTTAATTTAATTAAATTCAGTTCAATTTTATTTATATAGCGCCAAATCATAACAGAAGTTATGTCAGGGGTCTTTCCACATAGAGCAGGTCTAGACCGAACTCTTTAATTTACAGAGACCCAACATTCCTCCACGAGCAGCACAAACTCCCCTTTAACGGGAAGAAACCTCAAGCAGAACCGGACTCTAGGTTGGCGGCCATTTAGCAGACACTTTTATCCAAAGTGATGTACATCTGACAGTTAATACAACACAAGCAGGGATCTAGTCAGGAGAAAACAACATGAGTAAGAGCCATAAAGCTAAGTTCAAGTTTGACAGACATAGGTGCCAACAGGCAGTGCAGTTTTCAGTCCATCAGGTGTTAAAATGTTTGAGAAATAGTTGGGTCTTTGGATTTTTCTTAAAGATTGTGAGGGCGGAGTGTTTACGTAACGTCTGTAGTCGCAGTTTGCATCACAGCCGGATGACGAGCGAAGCAGCACACTGGAAGTGTTGCTGGTTGCTCAGCAGATAAAAAGTCTTTCCAGCCTTCCAGAGGACGGACGTTTACATCAGGAACGACTGAAATTCATTTCTGGAGACGATCTTCTCTCCGTTATCAGCGACTGGTTGTTTGTCTGCTGAACGACACTCAGCTGCAGGATTTTCTACTGTTTCATCTTCAGTCTGTGATGAAGTTTTAAAACATGGTTTCTTTCTGTTCCTCAGCTAAAGGAACATAATATATCTGAGCTAAAGCTAAGCTAACGTTTGAAAAACAGACTTTGACTTTGTGAGGAAACTTGGACTCGATCTCGCCGTCCTGAAACTTCCTGTTGAGTCTCAGCTGAGCAGCAGCAGCTTCATAGACGCTATATACTGTCTGCAGACATTACTGCAGGTAAACATGCTGCTGCTTTCATTAGGGCCTGTTCTGATTGGCTGGGGGTGAAGGTGGGGGCCGCACCTCCAGCCAATCAGAGCAGGAGCTCATTAATAATGCAGATTTGATGTAAATATCATCAGAAACAGTCTGCTGGAGGACAGAGAGGAATCTGGCTGGAAGAAAAGATGGATTTAGAGAAATATAAATATATATATATATATAAATATATAAATATAAATATGAGTATTTTATATACAGTATAAACATATAAACATGTCTGGTGCGGATCTTTAAACATCGGCTCCTTCGTCTTCATTTAAAGTTTTCCTGCCGGACACCAGATGTTTCCTCCTTCGCTATAAAGTCCATCTCAGTGTTTGTGCTCTGGAGGCTTCAAGTTTCAACGTCACATGTGTCAGTTGCATACTGGACCACGATTGGCTCCAAGCTGGTTGTGATGTCATAAATCCTGCAGGTACGTCCGGGTGTGAATCTGACATTTAAGGTGACCTCAGAGAAACTTTGCTCGCTGTGTCTGAGTGAGTCAGATCGTTCAGTAATCCTCAGCAGGTGCGTCTGCTCTAAGAAACCACTCAAGACTACGTTTCCCTCATAATATCCACTGGTTTCCATGGAGACCAGCTGGTGTGGAGCGGCCTGCAGTGACCTGAGCTCTGTGACACACTGACCTCAATCTGCAGCTCCATTGTTCAGTGTGTCCTGCTAAGTAGACCGGAGCAGAGGCCCTGTATACAGAGCAGCTCCCACCGCTTTGTCTTCACGCTCTGCAGGATGTCACATGACCCCAGCACGCCGCTTCCTGTCCGTCCTGTACACCCTGTCTGTGTCCTCACTGTGGAATCTAACACGAAGACAAACTTGTTCTTCATTGTCCACTTTTTTTCTCTCTCAGATCCTTTAAGTCCTGCAGTCAAACCAGTGCTGTCAGAAAACAGACCGGAAAGTTCTAATAAACTCCATGAAAACTTGCAAAAACTTTTTTAATCTTAACAAGTTGTACTGTAACCTTTAAATGATTTTATTCCATTTTATAATAACGCCTCTCTGATCTGTGGTATTCCTCAAGGCTCAGTCCTCGGCCCCCAGTCTTTAGTTTATCCTTAACCTCTAATCACAACCACGGTGTACATGAATTCACAACCTTTTCTCATTATGTTGAGAGTAAACATGGTTCGGACAGCATTATGTTTCTAGCTAAACATATTTGCTGTGTGTAAAAGTGATTTCTAGGAGACAGGGCTGCTCTCAGAAATATGATTAAAGCAAAGGCTAAATGAAAATAATAAAAAGAAATTATTGTATCTGGTCCTTTAAGAGTCACAGCTCTCTGTCTGCAAATATCAAACCTGCACTTTTCAACAGTTACAAGAGTTGTTCAGTTATGTTTCCTCCAACTCTGGAAAAACTCTCAAAACTCAGGTCTTTCCTCTCTTGTGCTTATCTTTAGAAACTCATTTATGCTTTTATACCATCATTTCTTGATTACTGTAAAAAGATGAAGAGGCCAAGTGTTGAGTCAGTTTCACGTGCAGTGAGTCCAGGAAACCTGAAGCTGTTCACAGAAAAGAAAATGTTCTTCATGCACAGAGAAGATTTATATTAAAACCTTTATTTGGTCAGACATGAATCATTTCATCAGGGAGGAAACCTGGTTTTACAGTCAGGACCTCTCAGCTGCCTGAGTATGTGAAGCTGCAGAACCACAACCATCTTTTAAATCTCAAAACTAACACTTTTATTGATGCTATTTCTGTTTTATTTTCCACTTAAACCATGAATTATCTATTTTATTTGTTATTTTCAAACTGGTCTTTGCATGCGTTTAGCCTGATGCTAAGCTAACTGACTCATATTTGACAACTATGAACTGTGAGGACCATGTACTACTCCAGAAAGCAAACAAAAAGATCACTGACCATAAGGAGGATATTCAATGGCTTTCTGATGAATTGCAGAAGAAAGACTCTTGTCCAGCTGCATGGACGTGGACTCTGCACAGTCCAAACTGATGACCTCTCTCAGTGCAACCATCCAGGATCTGTGGGACCCCTCCACCTGTCCACAGCTCTCCTCCTGCTTAACATCCAATCATCAGTCATCCTGGACTGAAGTGGTGGTCCACAGTCACAAGAGACACTCAGACAGATCTCACCACTCACCTACGACTCTCCAACCACTATGCAACCCTGTCTGACAACACTCCGATCCACCAGCCGATCCTCCTGTGGTTCCAACTCTTCCTGATCTGCTCTCTACAGTCAGGACCCTGCCCTGGTGTCCCAGTGTGACCCTCTACAGTCCGGACCCGGCCCTCCCTAAAAAAATCGATCAGACAGCTGCAGCTGATCCAGATGCTGCTGCTCGAGTCCTCACTAAGACCAAGAAAGTGGATCATATCAGTCCAGGTCTCAGATCTTTACACTGGCTTCCTGTCTGTCAAAGAACTGATTTTAAAATACAGCTGTTGGTTCATAAAGCACTGAATGGTTTCTGATCTGCTGCTACGTTATGAATCATCTAGATCTCTCAGGTGGTCTGGATCAGGTCTGCTTTCTGTCCCCAGAGTCCAAACTAAACCTGGAGAAGCAGCGTTCAGTTTTTATGCTCCACATATCTGAACAAACTCCCAGAAAACTGTAACTGCTGCAACTCTCAGTTCTTTACATCACAGCTGAAGACTTTTCTGTTTGCCGCCTTTTATTAAACTAAATTTGAGGGTTAATATTTTAACTGTAACTTTTATTCTCCTGTTTTATCTCTTATTTCCTTTTTAGCTTCTGTTTATTTCCAAATTCAACACTTTTTAATTGTATTTAAATGTCTTTTGCTGTCTTGCTTTTATGTTCTGTCTTGATGCCTTTTATGCTCGATGTAAAGCACTTTGAATCCGGATCCTGCCCTGGTGTTCAGTGTGGCCCTCTACACTTAGGACCTGGCTCTGGTGTCCCGATGCGACCCTTTACAGTCCCAGTGTGGCCCTCTACAGTCCAGACCCGGCCCTGGTGTCCTGGTATGGCCCTCTACAGTCCAGACCCGGCCCTGGTGTCCTGGTATGGCCCTCTACAGTCCAGACCCGGCCCTGGTGTCCTGGTTTGGCCCTCTACAGCCCAGACCTGGCCCTGGTGTCCCAGTATGACCCTCTACAGTCCCAGTGTGGCCCTCTACAGTCACAATGTGGCCCTCTACAGTCCGGACCCTGCCCTGGTGTTCAGTGTGGCCCTCTACACTTAGGACCTGGCTCTGGTGTCCCGATGTGACCCTCTACAGTCCCGGTGTGGCCCTCTACAGTCACAATGTGGCCCTCTACAGTCCGGACCCAGCCCTGGTGTCCTGATGCGACCCTCTACAGTCATAGTGTGGCCCCCTATAGTAAGGACTTGGCCTGGGTGTCTCCTTGTAGCCCTCTACAGTCTGGACCCTCTCCTGGTGTCCTGGTGTGGCCCTCTACAGTCCCGGTGTGGCACTCTACAGTCCTGGTGTGGCCCTCTACAGTCCAGACCCGGCCCTGGTGTCCTGATGTGACCCTCTACAGTCATAGTGTGGCCCCCTATCGTAAGGACTTGGCCCTGGTGTCTCCTTGTAGCCCTCTACAGTCCTGGTGTGGCCCTCTACAGTCCTGGTGTGGCCCTCTACAGTCCAGATCCTGCCCTGGTGTTCAGTGTGGCCCTCTACACTTAGGACCTGGCTCTGGTGTCCCGATGTGACCCTCTACAGTCCCAGTGTGGCCCTCTACAGTCCAGACCCGGCCCTGGTGTCCCGATGTGACCCTCTACAGTCATAGTGTGGCCCCCTATCGTAAGGACTTGGCCTGGGTGTCTCCTTGTAGCCCTCTACAGTCCCAGTGTTGCCCTCTACAGTCTGGACCCTCTCCTGGTGTCCTGGTGTGGCGCTCCACGGTCCAGACCCTGCCCTGGTGTCCTGGTGTGACCCTCTACAGTCCCAACCCTCTCCTGGTGTCCTGGTGTGGCCCTCTACAGTCCAAACCCTGCCCTAATGTCCTGGTGTGGCCCTCTACAGTCCCGGTGTGGCCCCCTATAGTAAGGACTTGGCCCTGGTGTCTCCTTGTAGCCCTCTGCAGTCCCCGTGTGGCCCTCTACAGTCCCGGTGTGGCCCTCTACAGTCCGGACCCAGCTCTGGTGTCCTGATGCAACCCTCTACAGTCATAGTGTGGCCCCCTATAGTAAGGACTTGGCCCTGGTGTCTCTTTGTAGCTCTCTGCAGTCCCCGTGTGGTCCTCTACAGTCCTGGTGTGGCCCTCTACAGTCCCGGTGTGGCCCTCTACAGTCCCGGTGTGGCCCTTGCCTGACCCCTGCATGGCCCCAGCTGCCCTCTGTGTGAGCCTCTGAGGTCTGAGAGAAACTGCAACCGCATCATGTGCACAGTCACAGTCTGGATCAGGGCGGTTCTCTGAAATGCGGCTCTCTGGATTCTTGGAGTGCGTCGGACTGAAGACGAGAAACTTTCTGCAGCTGCCAGCCGGCTGCTGGCTCACACAGCCGGAGGCATGTTTGGCACCAAGAGCTGCAATGACAGCGAGCTCGACTGGGCAGCCGAGAAGAGAAATGTTTCTCCGGACGGCTGTGGGACGAGAACAGAGACGCTGAACTTCATTACATAAACAACCCTTTTTTAATCTGATGTTGTTCAAACCAGCAGAGCTTTATTCTAAAGAGGCCAAAGAACGCAAATCTGTCAGACTGAGGTTAGGCAGGGCAGGAAATTAATTGTTTTTTACAACGGCTTCTTTGCCCTCATGAAACAGGTTTTGGGGGCATTTTGGATCATTTCCAGGGCTATTTTGTTCAAATGATGGGAAATAATTTAGTTCTACGTTGCATGAGAGACCAGTATTCAATGACTCTCGTTAAAGAAAAGTGAAGATAGCAGCCGAACTTATAACGAAGAACATTTAATGTGTACTAAAACTGAGTTATAATCCCAGTTACAGATTAGAACTTTATGGGGATTTTTACCTTTTTAACGCAGGTTTTATTTTCAAAAGTATGAACAATATTCACAACGTTACATAACAACGTCAGGTCAACATCTCAGCAACATTGCTGGTTGTCTGCATGTTATGTGGCACGCTGTGGTTTAGAATAACACAACAGCTGTGGAAGCTGTTTCAGGCTCAGTGACTCCACATTTCTAATCTTTCATTTCCATCTGATGGTAACTCAGCTGAAGTGAGACAGATTTGAATTAAAAAAATGCAAGATTAGAGCTTCACACATGATCTAGTTACTCGACTCTAACTCAGACTGACGGAAGACTAATTATTCCCTTCAGATAATACAGAGTGAACTGTTCTGGTCTCTCGATAAAGCCAGATTCTTCTAGAGACGTCTGACACAGATCAGGCTCGAGCTGTTCTCTCAACGCTTTTCAGGAAAAGAACAAGTTTTCCAGGACTTTTGACTGAGAGTCTGCTGTGTGTTTTGGCAGCAGGATGAAGCTGCAGCAGAGGACAAAACATGGAGCCAAACTAAAGCTGATTTAATCAGATTCAGTTGGGAACAAAAAACACAGGAACACTTGGATGCTGGAAATGTTATCAATGTTCAGTTTCCTACAGGGAGACAAACAGTTTTAACTAAAAAATTTTAAAAAACTGGTGATATATCTGTTTTATAGATTATACACTCATTTTCTCCAGTAACTGATCATTTGGACTTCAAATGTCATAAAATACTGAAAAGTTAATATATTTATTATAAACAGTCAAAACAAATCCAAAGATTTGAGTTTTCTATTATAGAAGTTTAATAATATTCACATTTCAAAAGTCGGAACCAAAAATGTTTTGGTGTTTGTAGTTAAAAATTGACGTTAAAGGATCCGGCTGGTAGTTTTCTACAAATCTCATGTGCAGAACCAAACCAACAATTAACTTGATCTGCTCACTTAAAGGGTTCATATTCAGCTTTTAGTGGTTTTCTCTTATTTATATCTTGTTCTGATGTCGGATGTTAAACGTGGTCAAAGTACAGAAACTTGAGGTGAACGTCTGTAGAAACGCTGCCTGCAAGTCAAAACTCAGGGCTTCAACCTGCTCTGAACGCTTCGTTTGAGACGGTTATTTCTACCTCGCTGACGAGCTGACGTCGGCTCATTGCACATGCTCATAAACAGCCGTCTGTTCTGTAGCCTTGGTTACTAAGGCGGTTGCTAAGGTGGTTGCTAAGGTGTTTCCATGTGTTGTTCAGCTCCAACATGTACGGATGGATTTGAGAAGTTGACATTTGGAGTAAAGAAGGAGAAAAAGAAGTGAAATCCTGCTACTATAGTTTGTTTACGTAGCCTCCGGAGTCAGAGGAAGCTTCCTGAAAGCTGACCAATCAGAACAGAGCGGGCTCATCGGGAGGCGGGGCCTTAAAGAGACAGGAGCTAAAACGGCCTGTTTCAGACAGAGGCTGAACTGAGGGGCTGCATAAAGGACCAGTAGAAGGTAAATAAGGAGTTTTTAACTGGAAACAATACAAAGATATTCCAGCAGAGCCCCAGAATACAAGTTTTAAGCCTAAAGTTACATCAGAGCTTTTTGACTGAGACCAAGATAACATTAGTCTCTCCCTCTCAACTCGTCTCTGTTTTATTTCCTCTCCCTGTGTCAGACATATTGATAAGACTCTGACCCAGAAACTATACATTTCTCAAAGAACTTACGTACGACATGATGCTGTTATTAGTCTTTGGAGCCGTTTCTAAACAAACTAATGTGACCAAACTCTTGATGATGAAGGAACATGTGACCCAGTGCAGCGGTGTGACTCACTGACATGTTTTTAATAGTTTCTGGACAACAACGGATGAATCAGATATATCAGCTTTGATACAAACACAATAATCATTGTTGGTTTGGATCCAAACATGAAGACAAATATAGAAAATCAGCAGAATGATCCTTTCACGAAGAATCCAAACACATTATGGTGTATGTTGTCTGTCTGTCTGCACCGGTGAATAAAAAGAACATGTGATCACCATTTCATTCAGTCTTTAACACAAGGAGAGTTGTGTGTTCCACCTTTCAGGCCATCTGAAAACCTCCTCGCCTCGTCCCTGATGGAGGACATCAGATAAGACCAATAAAACTTATTTTATCGTCACCTGAGACAGCTCAGAGAACATCCTGATCCCAAAACTCTGGTCATTCATCAAAATGAATACATTTTCCATCCAGCGTCCCTTTGAACCGAACATCCGGGAGAGAAAAAGACCCCGTTGAGACGTCACTACGGGAGGTTACAGGCCTCCAGGTCTATCGCAGACCAGGACCTCGTATTCCTGATGACAGCGTTTCTACAAACACTCTGAAAGCGCACGCCATTAACATCAGCTGTCTGCGGTGATGAAGATGATGATGAATGCATTTTAAAGTAACTTTGCATGTTTAACTGTTTGAAAGCTGCTATATAATGAAAATAAACATATTACAAAGCTGCACAAATAAAGGTTTTATGAGTACGAAGCTTCATGTGCAGCAAACAGTCTGCAGTCTTTATAATTCACGTTACTGGGTGGAATATTCAAGTGTCATGAATATGAGTTATTCTGTATGTAAGCATGAGACGAACATAAACACACCATAAATAACAAGAAAAGATGAAGATATGATGAGGCAGAGGAGGACGATGACGACACAAACCGGCAGATCAACTGTTGAATTCATTTTGTGGTTTGTTGGTTTAGTTTCATCGCTCATTTAACATCAGTGTTCATGACTGTATAGTAAATATAGAATCAAAAACGAACAAAAACAATGAAAAGTTGAATAAAACAAGTCGTTTTGCAGCTTCTTCAGATGCTCTCGAGTCTTCAGGAGTCTCTCGTTCAGTTACGATGCTTTTGGGAAACAGCTCTTGAGCTTAAGAAGGTTCTTAAGATGGATTTTACGATCATCTCAGCCTTAAGATGCTTTTAGGAACCACGAGTTCAGTCACTGACGAGCGCAGACAACATGTCATCCTGCGGCAGGTTAACAATCAATCACTTTGGTTTCACATGAACAGACGAAGAGTCTTTGAGGATTCTGCTAAATGTTGTTAAAGGAGCTTCGGGGTCTTCGGGGCTTGTTTATCTTCCAGGAACTGTGTGACTGGACTGTAAAGAAGCAGATGCAGCTTCATGAAGGTGACCTGACGGCGTCCTCCGGCCTCTCGCTCAGGGTTCCCGCAGTGTAATCTGCAGGTTGTGGGACTTCCTGCGAGGCCGGGGGTCACTGTGTGATCGGTAAAGCTGATCTGGGACACGTGCGGGACGTGATGCATGTCAAAGCGGCCGGATTAAGGGAACGAGGTTAGAGGTAATCATGTCAGACAGGTGAGGTTGCTGACCTGATCCTGATCTCTGCTCACGTCAAAGTCACGGAGGAGGTCAGGAGTGAAACAACAATGAAAGCAAGATGATCAGCAGCAGAAACACTGAAACACAACATGACGCTCTAAACTGTTTAAGATCCGTCACTCCTGTTGGAAATAAAGAATTCTTCTTGTGGTCAAAGTTTAAAATATTGTGTCTCACATGAGAACTTTTCTGTGTGAGGTTTGTTCATACGACTGATCCAACAAACTCTCTGGTTTCAGCCTGATAGACGTCACCTGAACGTTCCTGACGTTTCATCATCAGCATCATATGAGGCTCCTGTTCCGCTGCGTTTGTGGATCCAAATAAAAACCTTCAACAGGTTCATCGTATTTCTGAAGTCGTCGCTCTCGACTCAACGTTCAGTTCACGTCTGAGAAAAAAGCCTGAAACCAAGAAAACTGGTGAATGCAGGAGGTGCAGGAGTCAGCAGGAGTCAGTAGGAGTCAGCAGGAGTCAGCAGGAGGTGAAGGAGTCAGCAGGAGTCAGCAGGAGTCAGTAGGAGTCAGTAGGAGTCAGCAGGAGTCAGCAGGAGGTGAAGGAGTCAGCAGGAGTCAGCAGGAGTCAGTAGGAGTCAGTAGGAGTCAGCAGGAGTCAGCAGGAGGTGAAGGAGTCAGTAGGAGTCAGCAGGAGTCAGCAGGAGGTGAAGGAGTCAGCAGGAGTCAGTAGGAGGTGAAGGAGTCAGCAGGAGTCAGCAGTAGTCAGCAGGAGGTGCAGGAGTCAGCAGGAGTCAGTAGGAGTCAGCAGGAGTCAGCAGGAGGTGCAGGAGTCAGCAGGAGTCAGTAGGAGTCAGCAGGAGGTGAAGGAGTCAGCAGGAGGTGCAGGAGGTGCAGGAGTCAGCAGGAGTCAGTAGGAGTCAGCAGGAGGTGAAGGAGTCAGCAGGAGTCAGCAACAGTCAGCAGGACTCAGCAGGAGTCAGCAGGAGGTGAAGGAGTCAGCAGGAGGTGCAGGAGTCAACAACAGGAGGTGAAGGAGTCAGCAGGAGTCAGTAGGAGTCAGCAGGAGGTGCAGGAGTCAACAACAGGAGGTGAAGGAGTCAGCAGGAGTCAGTAGGAGTCAGCAGGAGTCAGCAGGAGGTGAAGGAGTCAGCAGGAGTCAGCAGGAGTCAGTAGGAGTCAGCAGGAGGTGAAGGAGCCAGCAGGAGTCAGCAGGAGTCAGTAGGAGTCAGCAGGAGTCAGTAGGAGTCAGCACGAGTCAGCAGGAGTCAGCAGGAGGTGAAGGAGTCAGCAGGAGTCAGCAGGAGTCAGTAGGAGGTGAAAGAGTCAGCAGGAGTCAGTACGAGGTGCAGGAGTCAGCAGGAGGTGAAGTAGTCAGTAGGAGTCAGCAACAGTCAGCAGGAGGTGCAGGAGTCAGCAGGAGTCAGCAGGAGGTGAAGGAGTCAGCAGGAGGTGCAGGAGTCAGCAGGAGTCAACAACAGGAGGTGAAGGAGTCAGCAGGAGTCAGTAGGAGTCAGTAGGAGTCAGTAGGAGGTGAAGGAGTCAACAGGAGGTGAAGGAGTCAGCAGGAGTCAGCAGGAGGTGAAGGAGTCAGCAGGAGGTGAAGGAGTCAACAGGAGGTGAAGGAGTCAGCAGGAGTCAGCAGGAGGTGAAGGAGTCAGCAGGAGGTGAAGGAGTCAACAGGAGTCAGCAGGAGGTGAAGGAGTCAGCAGGAGGTGCAGGAGTCAGCAGGAGGTGAAGGAGTCAGCAGGAGGTGCAGGAGTCAGCAGGAGGTGCAGGAGTCAACAACAGGAGGTGAAGGAGTCAGCAGGAGGTGAAGGAGTCAGCAGGAGGTGCAGGAGTCAACAACAGGAGGTGAAGGAGTCAGCAGGAGTCAGTAGGAGTCAGTAGGAGGTGAAGGAGTCAACAACAGGAGGTGAAGGAGTCAGCAGGAGTCGGCAGGAGGTGCAGGAGTCAGCAGGAGTCAGCAGGAGGTGAAGGAGTCAACAGGAGTCAGCAGGAGGTGCAGGAGTCAGCAGGAGTCAGCAGGAGTCAGCAGGAGGTGCAGGAGTCAGGAGGAGGTGCAGGAGTCAGCAGGAGGTGTAGGAGTCAGCAGGAGGTACAGGAGTCAGCAGGAGGTGAAGGAGTCAGCAGGAGTCAGTAGGAGGTGAAGGAGTCAGCAGGAGTCAGCAGGAGTCAGCAGGAGGTGCAGGAGTCAGCAGGAGTCAGTAGGAGTCAGCAGGAGGTGAAGGAGTCAGCAGGAGTCAGCAACAGTCAACAGGACTCAGCAGGAGTCAGCAGGAGGTGAAGGAGTCAGCAGGAGTCAGCAGGAGTCAGTAGGAGTCAGTAGGAGGCAGCAGGAGTCAGCAGGAGGTGAAGGAGTCAGCAGGAGTCAACAGGAGTCAGTAGGAGGTGAAGGAGTCAGCAGGAGTCAGCAGGAGTCAGTAGGAGGTGAAGGAGTCAGCAGGAGTCAGCAGGAGGTGAAGGAGTCAGCAGGAGGTGAAGTAGTCAGTAGGAGTCAGCAACAGTCAGCAGGAGGTGAAGGAGTCAGCAGGAGTCAACAGGAGTCAGTAGGAGGTGAAGGAGTCAGCAGGAGTCAGCAGGAGGTGAAGGAGTCAGCAGGAGGTGAAGTAGTCAGTAGGAGTCAGCAACAGTCAGCAGGAGTCAGCAGGACTCAGCAGGAGTCAGCAGGAGGTGAAGGAGTCAGCAGGAGGTGCAGGAGTCAACAACAGGAGGTGAAGGAGTCAGCAGGAGTCAGCAGGAGGTGAAGGAGTCAGCAGGAGTCAGCAGGAGGTGAAGGAGGTGAAGGAGTCAGCAGGAGGTGCAGGAGTCAGCAGGAGGTGAAGGAGTCAGCAGGAGGTGCAGGAGTCAACAACAGGAGGTGAAGGAGTCAGCAGGAGGTGCAGGAGTCAACAACAGGAGGTGAAGGAGTCAGCAGGAGTCAGTAGGAGGTGAAGGAGTCAGCAGGAGTCAGCAGGAGGTGAAGGAGTCAACAGGAGTCAGCAGGAGGTGAAGGAGGTGAAGGAGTCAGCAGGAGGTGCAGGAGTCAGCAGGAGGTGAAGGAGTCAGCAGGAGGTGCAGGAGTCAGCAGGAGGTGCAGGAGTCAACAACAGGAGGTGAAGGAGTCAGCAGGAGGTGCAGGAGTCAACAACAGGAGGTGAAGGAGTCAGCAGGAGTCAGTAGGAGTCAGTAGGAGGTGCAGGAGTCCGCAGGAGGTGTAGGAGTCAGCAGGAGGTGCAGGAGTCAGCAGGAGTCAGCAGGAGGTGCAGGAGTCAGCAGGAGGTGAAGGAGTCAGCAGGAGTCAGTAGGAGGTGAAGGAGTCAGCAGGAGTCAGCAGGAGTCAGCAGGAGGTGCAGGAGTCAGCAGGAGTCAGTAGGAGTCAGCAGGAGGTGAAGGAGTCAGCAGGAGTCAGCAACAGTCAGCAGGACTCAGCAGGAGTCAGCAGGAGGTGAAGGAGTCAGCAGGAGGTGCAGGAGTCAACAACAGGAGGTGAAGGAGTCAGCAGGAGTCAGTAGGAGTCAGCAGGAGTCAGCAGGAGGTGAAGGAGTCAGCAGGAGTCAGCAGGAGTCAGTAGGAGTCAGTAGGAGTCAGCAGGAGTCAGCAGGAGGTGAAGGAGTCAGCAGGAGTCAGCAGGAGTCAGCAGGAGGTGAAGGAGTCAGCAGGAGTCAGCAGGAGTCAGTAGGAGGTGAAGGAGTCAGCAGGAGTCAGCAGGAGGTGCAGGAGGTGCAGGAGTCAGCAGGAGTCAGTAGGAGTCAGCAGGAGGTGAAGGAGTCAGCAGGAGGTGAAGGAGTCAGTAGGAGTCAGCAACAGTCAGCAGGAGTCAGCAGGAGGTGAAGGAGTCAGCAGGAGGTGAAGTAGTCAGCAGGAGGTGCAGGAGTCAACAACAGGAGGTGAAGGAGTCAGCAGGAGGTGAAGTAGTCAGTGGGAGTCAGCAACAGTCAGCAGGAGGTGCAGGAGTCAGCAGGAGGTGAAGGAGTCAGCAGGAGTCAGCAGGAGGTGAAGGAGTCAGCAGGAGGTGCAGGAGTCAGCAGGAGTCAACAACAGGAGGTGAAGGAGTCAGCAGGAGTCAGTAGGAGGTGAAGGAGTCAGCAGGAGTCAGCAGGAGGTGAAGGAGTCAACAGGAGTCAGCAGGAGGTGAAGGAGGTGAAGGAGTCAGCAGGAGGTGCAGGAGTCAGCAGGAAGTGAAGGAGTCAGCAGGAGGTGCAGGAGTCAGCAGGAGGTGCAGGAGTCAACAACAGGAGGTGAAGGAGTCAGCAGGAGGTGCAGGAGTCAACAACAGGAGGTGAAGGAGTCAGCAGGAGTCAGTAGGAGTCAGTAGGAGGTGAAGGAGTCAACAACAGGAGGTGAAGGAGTCAGCAGGAGGTGAAGGAGTCAACAGGAGTCAGCAGGAGGTGAAGGAGTCAACAGGAGGTGCAGGAGGTGAAGGAGTCAGCAGGAGATGCAGGAGTCAGCAGGAGGTGAAGGAGTCAACAGGAGGTGCAGGAGGTGAAGGAGTCAGCAGGAGTCAGCAGGAGGTGAAGGAGTCAGCAGGAGGTGAAGGAGTCAGTAGGAGTCAGCAGGAGGTGCAGGAGTCAGCAGGAGTCAGCAGGAGGTGCAGGAGTCAGCAGGAGGTGAAGGAGTCAGTAGGAGTCAGCAGGAGGTGAAGGAGTCAACAGGAGTCAGCAGGAGGTGAAGGAGTCAACAGGAGGTGCAGGAGGTGAAGGAGTCAGTAGGAGTCAGCAGGAGGTGAAGGAGTCAGCAGGAGTCAGCAGGAGGTGAAGGAGTCAGCAGGAGGTGCAGGAGTCAGCAGGAGGTGCAGGAGTCAACAGGAGGTGAAGGAGTCAGCAGGAGGTGCAGGAGTCAGCAGGAGGTGAAGGAGTCAACAGGAGGTGAAGGAGTCAGCAGGAGGTGCAGGAGTCAGCAGGAGGTGAAGGAGTCAACAGGAGTCAGCAGGAGGTGCAGGAGTCAGCAGGAGGTGAAGGAGTCAACAGGAGTCAGCAGGAGGTGCAGGAGTCAGCAGGAGTCAGCAGGAGGTGAAGGAGTCAGCAGGAGTCAGCAGGAGGTGCAGGAGTCAGCAGGAGGTGAAGGAGTCAGTAGGAGTCAGCAGGAGGTGAAGGAGTCAGCAGGAGGTGCAGGAGTCAGCAGGAGTCAGCAGGAGGTGAAGGAGTCAGCAGGAGTCAGTAGGAGGTGAAGGAGTCAGCAGGAGTCAGCAGTAGTCAGCAGGAGGTGCAGGAGTCAGCAGGAGGTGCAGGAGTCAGCAGGAGTCAGCAGGAGGTGAAGGAGTCAGCAGGAGTCGACAGGAGGTGCAGGAATCAACAGGAGGTGCAGGAGTCAGCAGGAGGTGCAGGAATCAACAGGAGGTGCAGGAGTCAGCAGGAGTCAGCAGGAGGTGCAGGAGTCAGCAGGAGTCAGGAGGAGGTGCAGGAGTCAGCAGGAGGTGCAGGAGTCAGCAGGAGTCAGCAGGAGTCAGCAGGAGGTGAAGGAGTCAGCAGGAGGTGCAGGAGTCAGCAGGAGGTGCAGGAATCAACAGGAGGTGCAGGAGTCGACAGGAGGTGCAGGAATCAACAGGAGGTGCAGGAGTCAGCAGGAGTCAGCAGGAGGTGCAGGAGTCAGCAGGAGGTGCAGGAGTCAGCAGGAGGTGCAGGAGGTGAAGGCAGAAGAACTCTGCAGTTTGTTGTGAAAGTTTCACCTGGACGCAGCTGCAGGATTTATGACATCACTAGCTTGTAGCCAATCACGGTCCAGTGTGTGACAGCAGGGTGGAAGTGAAACAGTGAGATGAACGTTACAGACGGAGGAGCTTCTGGCGTCCAGCAGGAAACTTTACAAACCAACAATTACAGAGTTTTAATGAAGGAGACGACGGTTTAACGAGGTTTAACGAGGTTTAACGAGGTCCTAAAGTACTAATCATGCAGGATAATACACATTATATGATATATTGATTATAATTATTGATGCTTTAACAATAATCAGTCATGTTGCAGCTGGTAAAAGGTTCATTTAAACTACTTTATATTCTGCAGAGAAGCTTCATCTGAATCTGCAGCTACAGTAACGAATGTCTCAGCTGTGATCACACGTTTCATCACGTTCACTGTTTTATCTCAACAGCTGTTCAGTCGTCTCCAGGACAATATTCGATATGATGTCATATTTGATATGATGTCATATTCGATATGATGTCATATTTGATATGAACAGACTGCACCTCTGTTCACCTGAAAGATCTCACTGTTAAAGAAGTGGACGTCGTCCAACCGAAGAAGAAGAAGAAGAGGAAGAAGAAGAAGGTCACAGTGAGGACAGGAAGTCGAGGAAAGGAGAGTGAAGTTCATGAGGTCACTGAGGAACGAAATGAGGTCGAGTTCATGTATTTTTATTTTCTGTCTGTAGACGCAGAACGAAGCAAACTGCGTCTTCTAAACAGATTTTTTCTTACAAGAGTTTAAAGATGTAAAACGACGTAAAAACAGAGAAGTTGATGAAGATCTGAGTTAAAGTTCAACACGGTGAATTCTGTTGAACGTATGAAGAGTTCAGAAGTGAGACGTTAATCCTGCTGCTGTAAACGTTCAGTCAGCTGTTTGTTTGTTTGTTTGTTTGTTTGTCTTCTTCATTATTTTGGTTTTCAGCAAAACGTCTTCAAACATCTACAAACGAGTCCAGATGATCTGATTCAAACTCCTTTAACTTTATTTAATTTTATTTAATTGTATTAAACTTTATTTATCTTTAATTAAAGACGTTAAAGCTTTAATTTCCTGATCATAAAAGGTTTTAGTTTTGTTTATTTTTTTGATTATTTAAGTCTGATCAGGGAAAAAAAGGCACCAAAGTGAAAAAACATCCCAGCCTAAATTCCACTTACTGTTTTTTTTGCAGAGCTTTCAGCCACATCACACTGTATTCCTCAGTGTCGGAGTTAAACTGACAAATTAAATCAATCATCGGACGAAACAACCGCTGAGACGCCGACAGATCCGTCTCCATGACAACCGAGCAAACTCCATCCACTGATGAAGACCATGTGATGTAGATGAAAGCTCTGGCAAATCCTTTGCACGGACTTTTTTTTTTCTTACAAATATAAAAAAAAATAACGTAATAAAATCATTTACTGAAGCAAACTCAGTAAATCATAAGAACGACTGAGCTGTCTCCACGACAACCGCGCAAACACACACCACCCCCCCCCCTGATGATGAAGACCATGTGATAACGGTGGAAAGCTCCGGAGCCCTTTAGAATTTGACGCGTTTCTTGACCTCAGGAAGTTTCAAGTCTTTTAATTGTCACATGAGTTTGCTTGTATCTCCAGACCCGTCAACAGTAAACAAACAAACAATCATCCAGCTGACACAACAAACAGCGCCGACTCCTCCGCAGATACAAAGCTGATCACATTCTGCCGGTTTGAGACACTTTTGATAAGTTTCCCTGATTAAAAAAACTCTGATAATCCATAGTGATGATTATTCATGAGGCAGGCTGTGTGTGTGTGTGTGTGTGTGTGTGTGTGTGTGTGTGTGTGTGTGTGTGTGTGTGTGTGGGCTGCAGATTAGATGCAGGGCTGCAGCCTGTAGTCCCTCCTCCCCTGCAGCTCAGCTCTATATATACTCAGAGAGATCTGGAGAGAGAGGAGCTGCACCGGTTTCACTCCAGCGACCAGTCAGAGAGTCAGAGAGTGTCGAGCAGAGAGACACACAGTGACACAGTCAGAGAGAAGCAGACACACACACACAGGTAAACTTCTCCTCTGATGATGGAGGATTTCACTCTTCCCTTCTGGATTTACCTCTGCATTCTCACCATGTTGGTCGGTGGGCTCATGAAGAAGATTTTGGCGTCCCACCTGAGCGCCGCCCCCACCCTGGTGGCGTGGTTGGGGGCCACCGTGCTGGTGGAGCGTCTGTGGGCGTTCTGCCTGCCGGCCGCGCTGCTGCTGGCGCTGCTCGGCCTCGCCTGCTGCCTCTACTCCGCTGCCAAGACCGGCGCGCTGCACGCCGCCCTGCCCGCCCAGGACAAAGCCGTCCTCATCACAGGTAAGAGGAGGCTCCTCCCACTCACAGGTGTCTTTTTGCTTTTTTGCACGCTTATTTCCACCACACACACCTTTAAATGTGTCCCTGCTGAAATTAAGATGTGAAGGGAGAAGCAGCCTCGTGTCAGCAGGATGATTCTTGTCTTCATGTTTTGAGTGTGAAAGTGGTTTGAACTGCTGCTTCAGCTGCTCTGACGGTGGAGATACGAGGTTTAAACATAATGTGACTCCTGAGATTAAACTTAAGCACATTATTTGTGAGACATGTTTGCTTTGTCCCTGAGCAAAGTTCACATTCTTCCTAAAACTGGAAAACATCTTCAGCCCTTCACTAAGTTATTTAAAACTCATGTTTATTTTTCTGGTGGAGATTTTTTTTTTTTCCAAAGTTTCCAAATCTGTCAGGAGGAGTCGTGTGTTTGAAATGCTGCAGCTGTGAGACTCGATGTTTCACACAGACGCAGTTCGGCTGATCTGCGAGTCTTTAACTGAGCGAAGGACTCGAGGGGGAAAACCAGGCTGGAGGAGGTCAAGAGGAAGAGTGTCGTAATCTGCTGCTGTGTGAACGTAAATGATCTCAGACGAGCCTCTGATCACTGGTGACAGAGTGTGAGTGTGTGTGTGTGTGTGAATGTGTGTGAACAATAGCTGGCTGCCGGGGGGGGGGGGGGGGGGGGGTGCAGCAGGTTACAGTGTTCACAGGTTACTGACGACTGTTTTTGTCCCACTTTCTGTTATCAGAGCAGATGATAAGAAACCTGATCAGTTTATGGATCTGTGTGTGTGTGTGTGTATGTGTGTGTGTATAAGTGTGTGTGCATATGTGTGTGTGTGTGTATTAGTGTGTTTGTGTGTGTGTGTGTTAGTGTGTGTGCATATGTGTGTGTGTGTGTATTAGTGTGTGTGTGTGTATTAGTGTGTGTGTGTGTGTGTGTGTGTGTTAGTGTGTGTGCATATGTGTGTGTGTGTGTATTAGTGTGTGTGTGTATAAATGTTTGTGTGTGTGTGTAATAATGTGTATGTGTGTGTGTTAGAGTGTGTATTATTGTGTGTTAGTGTGTGTGCTTGTGAGTGTATATGTGTGTGTGTGTGTGTTAGTGAGTGTGTGTGTGTGTGTGTGTGTGAGTGTGTATGTGTGTGTTAGTGTGTGTGCTTGTGAGTGTATATGTGTGTGTGTGTGTGTGTGTTAGTGAGTGTGTGTGTGTGTGTGCTTGTGAGTGTATATGTGTGTGTGTGTGTGTTAGTGAGTGTGTGTGTGTGTGTGTGTGTGTGTGTGTGTGCTTGTGAGTGTATATGTGTATATGTGTGTGTTAGTGTGTTAGTGAGTGTGTGTGTGTGTGTGTGTGTGTGTGTGCTTGTGAGTGTATATGTGTGTATGTGTGTGTTAGTGTGTGTGTGAGTGTGTAATAGTGTGTGTGTGTGTGTGTGTGTAATAGTGAGTGTGTGTGTGTGTGTGTGTGTGTGTGTGTGTGTGTGTGTGTGTGTAATAGTGTGTGTGTGTGTGTGAGTGTGTATTAGTGAGTGTGTGTGTGTTTGGATTGGCCTCCGTCTCCGTTAATCACGTCGTGCTGTCTGGGTCCAGCTGGCTTTGGCTCTTTGTGTCGTAGTTAACGAGATAATCAGATCTGCAGATTTATGTGAGTGTTTAATAACAGCAACACTCTGCCTTTGTGTAACTGTTCTCTGCTGTAATCTGCATATAAACACACTTTCAGTGGAAACTTTCCCAGACCGCTCCTCTGGTCCTCTACAGGTAGAGCGGCCGCCAGCATAGCGAGCGACGGACGCTCTGCTCGCTCTGCTGTTGTGTTTTTACGTCTGTTCATGTAGAACATCCAGGACCGTACTGCTGCTGATTCCAGCTGTCGTAGAACAAAGTGTCTGAACTCTGAACTTCACCCGAGAGTCTCATTTGCTGCTTCAGTCTTGCTGACGTGGTTTCTGCTCACAGAGCGAGCTGGAGAACAACTGCAGCTGCTGTCAGTCGCGACCAACGTAAAAAAAAAATATGGAGGCGGTCGCCATGACGTCACACAACGGTTTGTAAATTGCTGTTTTGAAGCCTCGACTTCGACCGTCATCGTCAGTGATTTTTGGAGCCAGAAGTGACCATATTTGGACGAGAGGGTGGAGCTGACCGTAGCGCTAGCTGCTAGCTTGGTTAGCACTGTGCATTTACAGCATGGATGTAACTGTGATAATGCTAATGCTAAATTTCGTTAGCGAAAACAGGCCTAAAACCATTAAAACAAAATGAACTTACCAGAAAAACTGAACATCCGACTCCTTCGAGGGTCCGTTAGTTCAACCAAACACTGAACACGACTTTTATAGGCAAATAAAATGTTACAATTAACTTTCATAAACTGAAAAAACACTGAAATAGTGACGTTACTGCTACCACTATACTCTGTGAATCTGGGGGTTACGCCATAGTTATGTTGTGTAATCAACGTTGTTGCCATGGTAGCGGCTTGTCAATCACAACGTAGCCCCGCCCTAAAGCATACGCTGCTTTATTGTCTATTTTACTGTAAACGGGACCATAATTTAAAGAATGAACATCGTGCTGTATTGAAAAAGACTTTGTACTAGTGACTGAGACCATAAACTCATTAGGAAACTGTTTACTGAGGTAATAAATCAAGTGAGAAGTAGGGTCATTTTCTTATAGACTTCCATACATCAGACTTGTTTTGGCGTCGCCCCCTGCTGGCCGTTAGAGAGAACGCAGGTTTAAGTCACTTCTGCGTTGGCTTCACTTGTCAGACCCGAAGTTTCCTGCTCGGTCACAACGTCTCTGAGCGTTTTGTCCTCGCTGATCATCGCTTGGTGTCTTCTGCCCTCTAGTGGCCTGAGAGAAAGTCAAGGTTTATGGTGACATTTAGCGAACGTCCTGGTTGTGTTTTGATGTGCGCGATATTATTATTTTCATTTAATTTGTAGTGATGTGATTTTGGACTTGAGGATTTTATTTGGTTTTGGGAGGGAGACGGTGTAACAGAAGCGTCTGTAGCAGTGGACAGAAATGCTTTGATGCAACTCAGTGTCACAAATATACACATTGAACACTACGTTTCACCACCTGACGACCACGAACAGCAAACGTCATCAGTTTCAGTCCAGCTGTGGACATTTGTTGAATCTCTCCGTCACTTCCTGTCATCTCTAAAATAAAGTTAGCCTCTGTGCTGTTAGCCTCAAACACCTATTGTCTGACAGTTTCTTAAAACATAGATGCATGTTTAAACAGCATACAGCAGTTCTCTGACTCTTTACTGTGGATCTCGTGTATTTGCAGCTGTATTTTCTCTGTCCAGCAGCAGTTTTCATGTCTCAAACAGCTTGTGTGCAAACATTAGACTTCACTTAGACTTTGAACAAAGGTGTGGTCCACGTCTCCTCCACTCACCTCCCACACAGGAAGGAGTGCTTGTTTGATCAGGAGGAAAGAAATCTAGGTTACACAAATATCACTCAACTGTTCAGACAATAAAGCCAGAGGTGCACTCTGAGGGCAGAACTGTCACTGAGTGCATCACCTTTGGTAAAACTTCGATTTGGTTAATCACAGGAGCATGTTGTTCAGAAACAGAGGACGTGGAACTGCGTCAAAGAGGTTTAACTCCAACTATATTTAACTGTCTTAATGTCCTGACAGTCTCCTGCAACCTCTCAGTGGCTTCATATACTGTAAAAACATGTGATTCATCACCATGTGAACAGTTGCCGCCTGACCTCATCTGACCTCATCTGACAACTAACAAAGCAAACATCCAGACATCATAAAAAAAAAAAAAGAAGTTGTTTTTATTCATGTTAGCTTCACAGCTCTGTGGATGGAAATGTGATGGAAGACAAAACCCACAGTCTGTGCAAAAAGCTAATATGAAGCTTCAGCGTCCAAATGAGTCAAATCAAGTAGATATCTTTCAACGTTACAGTCTTTTTAGTGCCAAAGTTCCTCTTTTTGTTACTATACTTCCACCTGCAGCTCAACAGGGAAACACTGTCCGAGGAAACACAAAGAGGGAATTTGATGCTAAAAAGACTGTAAATGTGTCAGATATCCACTTGATATGACTAACTCAGACTGCTGAAGCTGAATAGAAGCTTCACACAGACTTTTAAATGACTGTGTGGACACACTGTGAACTCGCCCTTTGATCCACTGAGTTTTAATAATCAAGTGTGAAACTATCAGTTTTAAAATGTCTCTTACGATGATTCAAATTGGGGATTTTCATGATGATGTAAACCGCAGAAGAAGAAGAACTGTGAGTCACCGACTTTGTCTACGACTTCAACCGCAGGAACCTTTGAATATTTCCAGAGAGAAGTGCGTCACTTTATATTAATTATGGGGAAGTTTTGAATTTCAGTGAAACAACTGCTCCATTTTAACTAAATATGTATTAATTATTTTCATATAATTGCAATTTGTAATCCCCACATACAGTACGATTCACATGTGTGACTGTTCAACTGAACAAAAGACTCGATTCAATTGGTATCAATCCAATATTTAGTTCCAAATTACTCAGGTGTTCCTGGGGAAATTACAAACCATAAAATAAAGCGTTACCCAGGAAAAATAAAGTCAGCACCTACGTTATAAATACTGATGGACTAAATAAACGCAGGAGGAACCCGGAGAGGAGTGTTGACTGCAGACTAAGCCGTCTATGTTTCAGCCCATGAGCTTCAGGAGGTCGTCTAGTGTCATGGCAACACGGTTCAAAAATCCCCGAGACCCGCAGACGACCGTGTCCGAACGTCACCTCTCTCTCCATCACGAGCTGCAGCCTTTCACCTTCACATGTATGCAAACAGGGAGCCACAAACAGCAGAGACAGAAGAGTTATGCAACAGCTCGTTCCTGCTGCCATGAATTCATGTTTCAGTCAGCAGGAAACAAAAAAAAGTTCTTACTTGAGGTCTGATTACAGTCTGGAGGCCGTCCCGCCCTCGTGGCCCAGCGAGCGTTGGCTTCGATGCAGCAAAACCTTGCAGGCGATTTTCGAAGAGATTTACAGTGGTCCAATGCTGAGCTCTCAATCAACAGCACCGTCTTAATTGGCTCTTCTGAAAGCCGCTAAAGGTCACTGTGGGGTCACTCTGGAAATAAGAGCAGAAGATGGAAAAAAAAAAGGCCCCAGTAAACCTCTTAGAAAGCTAATTGAAGTGTTGTACAAAGAGGCACATTCTTCAAAGGATGAGGGTTGAAGTCACAGGGCTCGCTGACCGGGCAGCGCCGCAGGCTGGCGTCCTGCCGCCTCGCAGCTTTCTGCTGACATGAACACGACCGACGTTATTAACCTGAGCAGACGAATCATCACACGACGTAGGAGAGGTCAATCTCTAATGTCTTTATAGTCACCAGAGATGGGATACATTTACTCAAGTAGTAACTGTTTTAAGGTACTTGTACTGTACTTGAGTATTTCCATGTGATGCTACTTTATACTTTATACCACTCCACTACATTTATTTGACAACATTATTTACCAGTTACTACGTATTCAGATTTACTGCAGTAAAAATACCAATACATCCATGTAAAAATACTCCGTTACAAGTAAAAGTCCTGCATAAAAAATCCTACTGCAGTAAAAGTACATAAGTATTATGAGCTTGATGTAGTTAAAGTATTGCAGTAAAAGTACATAAGTATTATGAGCTTGATGTAGTTAAAGTATTGCAGTAAAAGTACATAAGTATTATGAGCTTGATGTAGTTAAAGTATTGCAGTAAAAGTACATAAGTATTATGAGCTTGATGTAGTTTAAGTATTGCAGTAAAAGTACATAAGTATTATGAGCTTGATGTAGTTAAAGTATTGCAGTAAAAGTACATAAGTATTATGAGCTTGATGTAGTTAAAGTATTGCAGTAAAAGTACATAAGTATTATGAGCTTGATGTAGTTAAAGTATTGCAGTAAAAGTAGTGGTTTGGTCCCTCTGACTGATATATTATTATATATGACATCATTAGATTATTAATAGTGAAGCATCAGTGTTAGAGCAGCATGTTACTGTTGTAGCTGCTGGAGGTGGAGCTAGTTTACACTACTTTATATACAGTTAGCTAGTTTAGTCCAGTGGTTCCCAACCTAGGGGTCGGGCCCCTCCAAAGGGTCAGCAGATAAATCTGAGGGGTGGTGAGGTGATTAATGGGGAAAGAAGGAAAAGCAATGAGACCTGATGGGACTTTGACAGTCAGAGGACGATAATATTGACGGAGATGTTACAGACAGTAAAAGTTTATTGTCGTCTGTATCGTTGCTGCATTTCGTTGGTTTTCTCTTCCGTTCAGTTTCGTTTAGTTCTTTGTAAATCTCTCAGTTGTCCCTTGAAGGAGATGATCTCTGGCCGGCAGCCAGGACTCTGGTCCAAAGGTTTCAGCTCCACAGCTGCAGGAAAACTGGTCCAACAGAAACAAGACGAGAACAGCGTTTCTACGGCTGCAGCATGTTTAAACCTCCCGTCTCTGCTGGCTCCAAGTGCCGTCGTTTTCCTTTTCTTCCTCTCATCCTCTCTTCCTTTTACCTTTTATTTCCTCCCTTTCTGTTTTCTCCTTTCCTTATTTTCTTCCTTTTCGTTATCTCTGTTTATTATGTTTCTTTCCTGCCTTTTTCCGTCTTTGCTTCCCATTTTTTGTCTCCTTTTTATTCTTTTCTCCTTCTTCATACTGTTTTTTACTTTTATACTTCCATCCTCTCCCTTTTTACATTTTCTTCTCAACTCTCTTTTCTTTCTTTGTCATACTTTTCTCCTTTCTGTTTCTTCCTTCCATCCTTGCCTTTCTCTCTGTTTTTATCTTCTTTTTCCTATTTATTTACCCTTTTTCTTCCCTCCTTCATTCTGTGATGCCCTTTCTTATTCCTCTCCTCCCTTCTTCCTCTCGTTCCTCCTCTTCTCTTCTGTCTCACTTGGCATCGGCAGAAAGTTCATCAGAGTTCATCTTTATGCAGATGAGTTCACTCCAGTGCCTGATTAAACAATGATAAGCACCATCGCAGAGTCCAGTCCTACGATCACACAGTTACACAACAAACCTTCACATCATGTTTGCTGAAGAGTTCTTGATGATCGCTGTCAGCCTCTTTACTCAAAGCTTTGACTCTCACGTCACATGACCTCCGCTCACAGTTGGATGACAGTTTGTCAGCGGAGAGTTTCCAAGAGATGAAGCAATGACGGCCTTCAGCATGAGGCCATGTTGTGTTCACACACAGAACATTGTTTTACTTTCATGCAACAGGACAAACAAACACAGCAGGAGAACGCTGAGGACCAAATGTCGCAGGATTTATGACTTTATGATACAGATACTGAAATAATCATGTTTTATAATATATATTTAGTGTTTTCCCTTTTAATTTTAATTCTGAAATCTCTTCAGGGAATCTTATAATCTATCCAAGAACCCATTGAAACCTAATTAAGGATCCTAAAAACATCAAGGATTGTGAGAACCTCAACAACGATCTCAAGAAGCTCTCGAGGAATCTGTGGAACCTCATTAAAGATTCCTAAAGGCTGAGCTGTGATTGATGATATCGGGCTGTATAGGTTTTAGTTTTATTTCTGTGTCATGCCAAACATCTGGCTCATATAACACATAACACATTAACACATATACAAACACGTACAGACACATGTGAGACACAAGCAAAATAAAACTAAATAAAACTAAAATGAAGTGTGTGAACTCTACGTAAACCGCGGCTCACGTTACATTCCTCCGTGTTTTCCTGCAGATGATGAAGTTTTTCCTCTGACAGCGGTGATTAAGATAAGCGTGACGACTTGCAGGTGTGTCTGATTGGACCTTTCAACAGGCAGATATACAGAAACACCTTCTGTCAGGTTTTTAATAAAATGCCTCACGTGCACGAACCGCAGCACTGAGACCTTCATTCTGTTTAAACATAAACATCTGGAGAGGCCTGTTTCTGTCAACCTACAGTCAGACATGAAATGCTTCATATATCATATAAATATAACTGCTTTAATACTAAAAACTTTCAATTTGAAATGGTTGGTTAGTTTGACTTATTGATCACCAAATTTCTACTTTTATCTCATTATGACAATTTCTGTCATAATATTCACCTTTTATCTCATATTGTTGGCTCTTCATCTCATAACGTTGGGTTAATTTCTCATCTTTTGACTTTTTATTTAATCTTTTAGAAATTCTCTGAATGTTTACTTCTTTGTCATAAATTTGAACTCTTCTCCTCATTTTGACTCACAGAAAGTATTTTTAACTTTTCTATCTATTTTGTTTCTTGGTTTCCATAGTAACCAGGCACACCTGATGGTAATATAATCAGTATCACTTTACTTCATGATGCAAACAGCTCACTGTTACACTGATGCACATTAAACTCTCATCAAATGTTCATCAGAGTCAAGAAAGAGTCCAGCTCATAAAATGGTTCAAAAGGTTTTTGTTACAGATTAAACAAACAAAAATCTGACATGCTGATCAGTGAGTGTTGCAGGTACTGATCAGTGGGTGTTGCAGGTGCTGGTAGGTGAGTGTTGCAGGTGCTGGTAGGTGAGTGTTGCAGGTGCTGGTAGGTGAGTGTTGCAGGTGCTGGTAGGTGGATTATGTTACCTCAGGCAGCTGTGATTCCAGTCATATCAGTGCAGACGATATTCAGCTTTTCATGCTTCATAACAAAAAAGAAGAAAGTTTTGCTCGACTCTGCAAGCTTTTTGAGCAACTGACTGTCATCATTTCTTAGAATCTGTTGTTTCCTGTTTCTGTCCCTCACCTTTACCTGACGAGACCTCAGTCCGAGCTGATGACTCACATCATTCATCAAATAACGTGTGGACGCAACAAAGACAAACTCATCATCATCATCTCATCGAACAAACACAGATTTCAGCTTTAGTTTGCAAGAAGAAACACAAGCAGCTTTTGAGTCTGCTGCGCCAACACTAGTTCAGTCTTGGCACGACGTACCTGAAGAGCTTCACAATCACTGGAGCGGGTTAGAAGTGGACAGAGATGTGATGTATGATGGTAATTTACTGGTCAGGGCTTTATAGATATACAGATACCAGTGATTATTGTGTCTCTCAGTCAGAGAAGGCCAGCAGACCTTATCATAGAGGATACAGAGGAAAAATTAATAAGTGTCGTTATTACATCCTGAACAAAGCAGGAAACTGAATCTCTTCAGACCACCTGTGAATCATTTCATCTCCATATGTGAAGGTGGAGCAGCTGTGTGCAGATGTTGAGGCCTCCACCCACAGACAGATGTGTGTCTTGACCTCAGACATCACTCAGCACTTGTCTGTCTCCGCACATATTGCACTCGGCACGTTTATTTCTTCATCTGAGGGGCCCCTCGGAGCCCCGGCCCTGTTACGTAACACAGTTCCTCCTCGGAGCCCCTCAGAGCCAAATCCATCTCCTGCCACGACAACACGGCTGCAACCCCAAACTGTCTGCTTTATGGAGATGAATATTCTGCTTTAACGATCCGTTTACACTCGGGATGTTGCTGTGAGCTCATGTTTCACACAGAAACCCCCATCTGGCCTTATAGGGACCCGACAGCCGGGTGGGGTCCATCTGAAACTTGAGTCGCCCTCAGTGGAAACATGGAGGCTTGCTGCGCGGGGTCAATGCCGGGATGAAGAATGTGGGACAGTGTGTGGTCTGAGGCAGAGGCGCTGCAGCGTTTTCCAGAGACCCAAGTACCATCTGACCCCCCCCCCCGCCCCCCCCCACCATCACCACCACCACCACCATCACCACCGCCACATCAGTTTTAAGTTAATATGTTGAACTTGTTAGCAAACAGTTGCTCATTTCCACATCCAGAAACATCATCATGCATCTGGAGTTGTGTTTCAACAGCTACGTTGGTCCACAGCAGGAAACGTGTTAGCACAAAAAAGTGACATGCCTATGCTTTTTTTTGTTTGTTTGTTTGTTCTGATGATGTTCTTTCAAAAAAAAAGGTAGATTTTAGAGCTGCAGGGATGAACGGAATTTGAAACCCAGAATGGAGGACTGAAGGTCACCGTGTTAAAGTTTCCTTTTGATGATATCTTTAACATTTCTCAACACAAGAACTAGAAAGTGTCCTGGATAACTCAACAGTACGATGGGTTAATGTTAAGGCCAGAAACAGTGCTGTTCCTGACACCAGATCAGCTTCCACTGCGGTTACCATAGACTTAACGTATGTTACCATAGAAACCACTCTGAGATCAGTTCTAACTGCAGGAAAGTTAGCTGTTAATCTACTGTAATGATTAACATATTGGTAGCATTCAGCAGGCATTTTAATACCTGCATGATGTGTCTGAACAAACATTTTGAATCCATGACAAACAAACTCCTTAAACACAGTTTGAAGTGCTGCATAAATCCCACCGACACTGAACACCAAATCAAAACCCAATTTCTACAATACTAGCTAAAATATCAGAAATAAACCAACATCTTTACTTTTTCTTAACACAGATCATCTACATGCAGTGTAATTACTAGTTCTGCTGTACTAGATATTTGATATATTCAGTAAATATATCTTTTTATGACCTTATTTACAACCTGAAGAACTACAACTGTGATGCTGATTTATATTAAGCTGCGTGATGCGGCTCCAGGGAATTGTAGTTTTTCCTGGAGTTGGAAGTTGTAAATACTGAATTGAGAGTACACTGAGGAGTTTAACAGGATGGTAAACACATTTGTGTAATCATAATTTTAAATATCTAATTGTTAAATGGGTGAAAACTAATTTTAACCATATTTTACCCATATTTACCCATAGCAATGTTCAGATTCAGAATGATGGCTCAATTTGAACGTTTTCTTTTCCTCAAAGCGTCATCATGTGACTAATATAAACAAAGTGTTGATTTGCTGTTACCTTAACATAAAGCTAGCAGGCTCCTGGGGAGGATGAGGTCCTGGCAGTTTTATCAAATTTTACCATTTGTGGCCACAGAGAAACAGAATTCTCATCAAGTTGTAAACACAAGAATGTTTGATTTTCATTCTTCACAGAATCTATAGAACATTAACATGATCTGTTGGCCGTTGATTTAGTGCAGTTTAACTCATCTCAGTCATAACTCACAGTATAGTCTATATATGTATAATCTCATGATACCAGTTATAACTCACAGTATAGTCTATATATGTATAATCTCATGATACCAGTCATGTCTCACAGTATAGACTATATAGGCATAGCCTCATGATACCAGTCATAATTCACAGTAGAGACTATATAGGGTCTCATGATACCAGTCATAATTCACAGTATAGTCTATATAGGCATAGTCGCATGATACCAGTCATAATTCACAGTATAGATTATATAGGCATAGTCTCATGATACCAGTCATAATTCACAGTATAGTCTATATAGGCATAGTCTCATGATACCAGTCATAATTCACAGTATAGTCTATATAGGCATAGACTCATGATACCAGTCATAATTCACAGTATAGACTATATAAGCATAGTCTCATGATACCAGTCATAATTCACAGCATAGACTATATAGGTATAGTCTCATGATACCAGTCATAATTCACAGTATAGACTATATAGGCCTAGTCTCATGATACCAGTCATAATTCACAGTATAGACTATATAGGCATAGTCTCATGATACCAGTCATAATTCACAGTAGAGACTCTATAGGCATAGTCTCATGATATCAGTCATATCTCACAGTATAGACTATATAGGCATAGTCTCATGATACCAGTCATAATTCACAGTATAGACTATATAGGCATAGTCTCATGATACCAGTCATAATTCACAGTATAGACTATATAGGCATAGTCTCATGATACCAGTCATAATTCACAGTAGAGACTATATAGGCATAGTCTCATGATACCAGTCATAATTCACAGTAGAGACTATATAGGCATAGTCTCATGATACCAGTCATAATTCACAGTAGAGACTATATAGGGTCTCATGATACCAGCCATAATTCACAGTATAGTCTATATAGGCATAGACTCATGATACCAGTCATAATTCACAGTATAGACTATATAGGCATAGTCTCATGATACCAGCCATAATTCACAGTATAGACTATATAGGCATAGTCTCATGATACCAGCCATAATTCACAGTATAGACTATATAGGCATAGTCTCATGATACCAGTCAATGCAATGCAGGTTTTTTTTTAACTCTCTAATTGTTTCCAGCCAGTTTAACAATGAAAGCTGGGAGATTGTTATCAGTCTGTATGAGTGAAGACCTGTGAGTCTATAAGTCACATGTGACCATTTACACGTCACACACACTCATTCAGTCCAGTCAGGTGTCTCAGGTGTGTCAGTTTTAAATCTGGAAACAGAAAAAGTTCAAAGGAATAAAAAGTCCAGATGTGAGTTAAAAAACATTTTCTTCTGTTGACAGAATCTGCTCCAGTAACCTGTTTCAGTTTAGTTTGAAATATCAGAGTGAGAATGAAGAGGCCTGACAGCATGAAACTGGATCCACACACACACACACACCTAAACACACACACCTAAACACACACACGCACACACACACACGCACACAGACACCTAAACACACACATACACACACAGACACCAAAACACACACACGCACACACACACACACACACACACACACACACACACACACACACACAGACACCTAAACACACACACACACACACACACAGACACCTAAACACACACATACACACACACACGCACACATGTACGTGTGTGTGTGTGTGTGTGTGTGTGTGTGTGTGTGTAACCTGCAGTAGTGTGCTGGTATTTATTTCTGGAGCCAGCGTTCGCTCCATCTTTCTTCTCGGGACGTGACTCTGGAAATTCTCCAAGGACACGGAGTGACGGAGCGTGCCAACGCCCCGACGCTCTCGCCAACAGAGCACTTTCAGACACCCGCCGCACAAAAGAACAGACAGAACAGCGAGTCCCACCGCGGATCAGGTTGTAGGAGCCGGGACTTCTGGGAAACTGGGGTGCTGCAGGGGAGGAGTTTCCCTTCTGGGAAAACATATGTGGCTGTGATGTGAGCTGTGGCTGCAGGAGGGTTTCTCAGGATGTGTCCACGTTTAAATCAAAGCTCAAACGATGGAAAAACATGGAAAGCATGATGGAAATATCATGTTTTACTCTTTATTTTCTACTTGTGTCCTAATTTTGACTCTTTTCCTCATAAATTTGACTTCACAATTTTTATTTTTTTAAACATTTTTCTCACAATTGAGTTTCGTACAAATTTAGCTCAAATTTTAACCAGACTTCCAGAAAATGATTGAAAAGCAAAATGTAGTGAATGCTACTGTTGTGTTAATATCAGCAGATAAACAGTCACTGCCATTAAATCATTGCAGAAGAAGAAACAACAAGATGACGTCATTCAAAGAGCGACAGTCAAAGCTCAAACTCATTTCAAGTCATATAGACAATAATTTCACTTGTCTGAGACGGACAGAATGAATTTTTATTCTTGCGTCATGCAGCCATCATAATCCATAAAAAGCCACATCAGAGCGCTGAATGTACATTTTCAAACATTATAAAAACCTTCAGAAACAGAAAACCAGCCTGAACTTTCACAATCACATCTTTATTGTCTAATGTGTAAATCACAGTAAATACTAATTAAATAATCAGTTTTTTCTTATTTTCTAGAACTTTGAAGAACTTTCTAGAAGTTGTGAAAGTTATAAGTATCAAGTGTTTCTGTCTGGTGATGTGTAAAGTCACCATCATGTTACTTTTGTGTGAGCATACCATATTTGACAACAACAAAAAAACAACCAGAGAATTTTTGTTTTTTCAACGTGAAAAGTCGTATTTAGGTGTTTTGATGTGAAGTTTGGTGAGTTACAGACATTTATTTGCATATATTGTTTCAGGCGTTTTATTTAGTAGACAATATATACATTTTGGTGCTGTCTTTATATTTTGGTCAATATCACCTCTGAGAGTAAATATCAACGTGTTATATATGACTGGAAAATAGAAAAGCTAATCTCTTGCTAAATGGAAGATTGCAGTTGTTTACTTTTTGAGTTCACACAGTGTACAGCTGCAATCCAGCAAGCTTCTGTTCCCGTATCACATGACTGCACGCACAGTAAATCCACCCTGATGGTCATACAGGCACCATTCAAGATGCCTCGGAAAGCTGAGAATCTCACAGTTCTGACAGGAAAAAAGCTTGTTGATATCATAAAAGATCCCGAAGTTATTTAATGTTTTGTAGAACATGGTCTAGTGAAGCGTTGATGCTACGCTTGGTTTCAGAGGATTTAAGGACTCTGAGAAGCATTCTGGTGTTTGATCGTCAGATTTTTGTTGAGTCATTTCATGTTGAATTAAGACTCTTAAATAATCATAATTTGTACATTACACAATGAAATATGTGTCACAGTCTGTTTATAATCTGTCGACTTCGACAGTCAGAAGAAGAGCAGCAGCTCATGCTTTGATGTTCAGATGTCTGACGATTCTTCTGCTTCCTGCAGAAGCTCCAACTTCATAATTTCATGTTTTTAGTCTGAGATTCAAACAAACTCTCAGAAACTTTATTTCAAATTCTAGTTTCCAAAGTTTCAAAGAGTTTCTGCGGTTTGAACATTTCCCTAAGCAGAAACATGATGTCCTGACAGGAGGCGGACCTGCTCAGACATGTTTGTGTCTGTAAGAAAGCAGCTCGTTGAGGGAAACTTGGTTCACCACAAAAATCTAATTACAACTCTTAAATACTTAATACTGCAGGGAGATTCAAGGAGATTAAAGCTTAAGAACTTGTAACTTTTGACAAAAGAGAAAACACAATCTTCCTCTTACAAATGTTGAACTCATAAGCAATGAAACACGTTTGTTCAGGTGAGCTCACTCAGAGCTTTTACTGCTACAGCCTCACGTTCACATTCACATATACATTTATATTTATATTTATATTTACATTCACATTTACATTTATATTTATATTTATATTTACATTATTAACATTCACATTTACATTTATATTTATATTTATATTCACATTCACATTCATATTTATATTTATATTTACATTTATATTCACATTGACATTCACATTCATATTTATTTACATTTACATTCACATTTACATTAACATTTACATTTATATTTACATTCATATTTATATTTACATTTACATTTACATTCACATTCACATTCATATTTATTTACATTCACATTTACATTTATATTTACATTTACGTTTACATTCACATTCATATTTACATTTACATTTATAATTATATTTATATGTATATTTACATTTACATTCACATTCACATTCATATTTATTTACATTTACATTCACATTTACATTAACATTTACATTTATATTTACATTCATATTTATATTTACATTTACATTTACATTTACATTTACATTCACATTCAAATTTACATTTATATTTACATTTACGTTTACATTCACATTCATATTTATATTTACATTTACATTTATAATTATATTTATATGTATATTTATATTTACATTTACATTTACATTTACATTCACATTCACATTCACATTCACATTCAAATTTACATTTACATTTACTTTTATATTTACTTTTATATTTTAGTCATTTGACAGATGCTTTCATCCAAATTTACAAGTGAGGCAAAATAATCAAGCGTTAGAGGACAGAGACTCAGAAAGAGCTCAAGTAGCTGATCAGGTACAAGTGCAGAGACAAAGAGCGCCAGAGAGGTTTTTCTTTTGTTTTTTAATTAAAGTAAGAAACTGGAAGAAGACAAGTGCATAAGAAGTACCATTAACAACAAGAGAGTAGAGGAACAATCAACAAAGGGGCTCATAACAGACCTCACATGGTAATAGTTTATTGTGGATAATGTTAGCTAACGTTGCATGAATGTTTCTGTATAAATGTCATAACTGAATCAGTTCTCTGACTCGTAACAGCAGCTACACAGCAGCTGTAAATCTTGTTTGGTGGTTTAACTTCTCACATCGCTGCATTAAACTGGAATCAGCTTCACGCTTCAACACATTGATCCAATCTGTTCCTCCGTTCCTGCCAACCGTACAGATCACACAATAATCTGCTGCTATTACACTGTAAAACTACACAATAATCTGCTGCGGTTACACTGTAAAACTACACAATAATCTGCTGCTGTTACACTGTAAAACTACACAATAATCTGCTGCTATTACACTGTAAAACTACACAATAATCTGCTGCTATTACACTGTAAAACTACACAATAATCTGCTGCTGTTACACTGTAAAACTACACAATAATCTGTTGCTATTACACTGTAAAACTACACAATAATCTGCTGCTGTTACACTGTAAAACTACACAATAATCTGCTGCTGTTATAAAACTACACAATAATCTGCTGCTATTACACTGTAAAACTACACAATAATCTGCTGCTATTACACTGTAAAACTACACAATAATCTGCTGCTGTTACACTGTAAAACTACACAATAATCTGCTGCTATTACACTGTAAAACTACACAATAATCTGCTGCTGTTACACTGTAAAACTACACAATAATCTGCTGCTGTTGCACTGTAAAACTACACAATAATCTGCTGCTGTTACACTGCAAAACTACACAATAATCTGCTGCTATTACACTGTAAAACTACACAATGATCTGCTGCTGTTACACTGTAAAACTACACAATAATCTGCTGCTGTTACACTGTAAAACTACACAATAATCTGCTGCTGTTGCACTGTAAAACTACACAATAATCTGCTGCTATTACACTGCAAAACTACACAATAATCTGCTGCTATTACACTGTAAAACTACACAATGATCTGCTGCTGTTGCACTGTAAAACTACACAATAATCTGCTGCTGTTGCACTGTAAAACTACACAATAATCTGCTGCTATTACACTGCAAAACTACACAATAATCTGCTGCTATTACACTGTAAAACTACACAATAATCTGCTGCTATTACACTGTAAAACTACACAATGATCTGCTGCTGTTACACTGTAAAACTACACAGTAATCTGCTGCTGTTGTTGTACACTCTAAAACACACAAGTGTTTTTACAAGCAACTTTCAAACTCTCAGCAGTTTTTCTTCTTCTAATGAAAACACAGAATACAAAAACATTCCAACAGTCAAACTAACATTTTGTTTTACCTGAACTCAACTTTCTACAGGAAATGCAGGGATTCGATGGCGTTACAAAAATGGAGTGAATTTTTGGAAGAGAATAACACCAGTGCAATTTATGGTTTTCTGCCATTAAAGAGTCAGTAAATGTTTACTCGTGTGCTGATGCAGCCTGATATCAGCAGTGAAGTAAAGGTTCTCCAGGATGTTAAGTTTCTACCTATTAAACAACAAACTCTATGTCTAATTTTAGCATTAAGAATGAATCCTGATAATGTTTTTGTAGCGTGTAAACATGTGGTGATAATCCCATCGCTGTATCCCTGCAGGCTGTGACTCCGGCTTCGGGAAGGCGACGGCGAAGCGTCTGGATGCTCTTGGCTTTGAGGTGTTTGCCACGGTGCTGGACCTGACAGGAGACGGAGCCCGCGAGCTGCAGAGGACCTGTTCAGCTCGTCTCACCCTCCTGCAGGTGGACATCACCCAGCCACAGCAGGTCCAACAGGCCCTGCTGGACATCACGGCGAGGGTGGGCCTCAGAGGTACGATCATCATGTTCAAGTCACCTAAACTCATCAGACATCCGTGGGGTTGTTAGTCGTTATTTTCCCGTGCTTCCAGTCTGTGTGCTAAGCTAAGCTAACCATGTCTCAGTGATGATGCTAAAGCGAAACGAGGACTAAAACCAACTTTCCCTCAGAGGAAGACAGAGATTCGTTATGTTTAGATTCATTATTGATGAAGTTTCCTGACTTTCAGCAGCAGCAGGATGATTCCTGGCGAGACTGAGACGTCACTGTTTTTACAAACTTTCAGACAGCGATGAATGTAATGATTAGAATAATGAACCAGTCACTGATCAATGACCTGTTGTTGTTTAATGACAGTATGAAGAGCAGAAAAATGTATAATTTTAATGTGTACAGACAAACATTACAGGTGACTGAGTTATCTACATGTTATATATATAAAATATATACATAATAATATAAATATGCTTTATATTATTATTATTATTATTATTATTAAATACAAGGCAAGTTTATTTATACAGAACATTGCAACAAAAAGGCAATTCAAAGTGCTTTGCAAGCATTGAGACAAAGTGCAAAAGAAACAAACTGTAAAAGGACATTTAAATAAAATCTGCTGCTGTTGCACTGTAAAACTACAATAAAAACAGTCATTAAAGAGCTGAGAATAGTAAACAAAAGCAAGTTAAAATAGAATTAGATAAAACAGGAGAATAAAAGTTACAGTGCAGTGTAAGATATTAACTCTCTGATTAGAAAAGTCTTCAGCTGTGATTTAAAGAACTGAGAGTTGCAGCAGTTGCAGTTTTCTGAGTTTGTTCAGATATGTGGAGCATAAAAACTGAACGCTGCTTCTCCAGGTTTAGTTTGGACTCTGGGGACAGAAAGCAGACCTGATCCAGACCTGATCCAGACCACCTGAGAGTCTGGATGCTTCATAACGTAGCAGCAGATCAGAAACCATTCAGTGCTTTATGAACCAACAGCAGTATTTTAAAATCAGTTCTTTGACAGACAGGAAGTCAGTGTAAAGATCTGAGACCTGGACTGATATGATCCACTGTCTTGGTCTTAGTGAGGACTCGAGCAGCAGCGTCTGGATCAGCTGCAGCTGTCTGATTGATTTTTCAGGGAGACCTGTGAAGACAGCGTTACAGTAGTCGAGTCTACTGAATATAAATGCAGGACCAGTTTTTCCAAATCCTGCTGAGACATAAGTCCTTTAATTCTTGATCTGTTCTTCAGGTGATAGTGGGCTGACTTTGTAATTGTCTTAATTTCAACTCTCTGGTCTCACTCCTTTGGTCACTGCTGTAATCTACCACCCCCCCCAAACCAAACCCCTCCTTTCTCTCTGACCTCTCTGATTTTCTGATTCAGCTATGTGCCATTTCACCTTCTGTTCTCCTACCGGGTGGCTTTAATATCCACATTGCTGATACTGACTGTAAATCTGCCACAGAATTCCTGGCACCGCTACAATACTTCAGCTTTACACAACATATCAACTGCCCCACTCACAGTCCTGGATCTGGTCTGCTCCATTGGTCTTAAAATACATCAACTATCATCCCTATCCCAAAACACAAACTCAAAATATCCTTCAGAAATCTCAGATCTATCTCCCTCTTAACTCTCTCAGCCTCTCTTGCCAGTAAAATGTCTGCCTCCCCTCCCCCGTTGCCTGATGATTCCACACATCTTGTCAGCGATTATAATAACACACACTCCTCCTGTCTTGATCATCTGGCTCCCATTAAAACCAAAACCATCTCATTCACACACTCAGCTCCCTTGAATACTCCTAAACTCCACCACATGAAATCCCCTAAGCACCAGTTTGAAAGACTCAGCAAGTGAGTGGTTGAACAGTGACTCTCCAAGATAGTCCTACACGGACTATCTATTACTAACAATACAAAGACAAAACACAGCCCGGCTCCATCCACTACTAACACCTCATACAGCCCGGTCCACCTACTACTCACACCTCATACAGCCTGATCTACCTACTACTCACACCTCATACAGCCTGATCTACCTACTGCTCACACCTCATACAGCCCGATCCACCCACTACTAACACCTCATACAGCCTGGTCCACCTACTACTAACACTTCATACAGCCTGATCCACCTACTACTTACACCTCATACAGCCTGGCTCCACCTACTACTCACACCTCATACAGCCTGATCTACCTACTACTCACACTTCATACAGCCTGATCCACCTACTACTTACACCTCATACAGCCTGGCTCCACCTACTACTCACACCTCATACAGCCTGATCTACCTACTACTCACACATCATACAGCCTGGTCCACCTACTACTTACACCTCATACAGCCCAGCTCCATGTACTCACACCTCATACAGCCTGATCTACCTACTACTAACACCTCATACAGCCTGGCTCCACCCACTACTCACACCTCATACAGCCTGATCTACCTACTAATCACACCTCATACAACCCGGTCCACCTACTAGTAACACCTCATACAACCCGGTCCACCTACTACTCACACCTCATACAGTAGGGTCCACTTACTACTCACACCTCATACAGCCCGGCTCCACCTACTACTCACACCTCATACAGTAGGGTCCACTTACTACTCACACCTCATACAGCCCAGCTCCACGTACTCACACCTCATACAGTCCGGCTCCACCTACTACTAACACCTCATACAGCCCGGTCCACCTACTACTCACACCTCATACAGCCCGGCTCCACCTACTACTAACACCTCATACAGCCCGGTCCACCTACTACTCACACCTCATACAGTCCAGCTCCACCTACTACTCACACCTCACACAGTAGGGTCCACTTACGACTCACACCTCATACAGCCCAGCTCCACGTACTCACACCTCATACAGCCCAGCTCCAAGTACTCACACTTCATACACCCCGGTTCACCTACTACTTACACCTCATACACTCTGGCTCCACCAATCCTTAGGCTCTTTTTTCCATGATAAACAAACTTCTCAAACCCAGTGACAATAGTTCCAAATCATTTACAGTTAGCAAGTGCAACTCTTCTTTTCAATTTTTCAATCAAAAACTGTCCAACCTCATGGCGGGAATGAGAAGCTCCACTAGTGCTCTTGATCCCGTCCCATCCAATCTTGTCAAGGACTCCCAGATGTCTCTACCGTCATCATCACTGACTCCTCCGCCAGCTCTGGTTCAGTTCTCCAAACACTCAGACTGGCTGCTGTAGCCCCCATTCCCTGGACTCAACCCAGATATCTTGTGCAATTTTCGGCCCATCTCCAATCTCCCCTTTCTGTCAAAAATACTGGAACGTGTTGTCACCTCTGAACTTAAAGCCCACATCACAGCACAGAAACAGCCCTCCTCAAAGTCATCAACAACCTCCTCCTCTCCTCACACCGTTCTCATCCTCCTCGACCTCACTGCTGCTTTCAACATCATCTCCCGCCTTGAATCCTCCTTTAACATCGGCGGTGCTGGCGTCTCCTGGCTAAAGTCATATCTCACAAACAGACAACAGTTCATCAACATCAATGACTGCACCTCCTCCACCGCCTCTCTGTCTCACGGTGTCCCCCAGGGCTCGGTGCTTGGTCCTCTCCTCTTCATCTCTACATGCTCCCTCTTGGTAACATCATACATTGTCATGGTCTCCACTTCCACTGCTACGCTGATGACGTCCAGCTCTACATCTCCACTAAATCTTTCACTGCTGTGACTCGCTCCATCCTGACCAACCACCTCACTGACATGAAACCATGGACGCAAGCCAACTTCCTCAATGTATCAGATCAGTCCAATTAGCTGCAGCATCCAATCAATAACTGATATCCAGTAAGGGGGCAGACTTCTATGAAGCCTGCTCTCATGTATCTTCGCTTACGGCTCCTCAGAGCAGAAATGAGAGCTTTGAGACGACCTCCAAAATGGCGGACCAGAATGACTTCCCGTTCAAGCGAGGAGCGAGGAAATATCGATACGTTCTGTATCCATCTGTATCATGTGACTCCGCAGTCGAACACGAGGATGTAAAGAAATGTTGGACTGTTCCTTTTAATGCTGATGTGACACTTAATCCTCCGTCTGTCTATTCAAGTGTTTAAAGTGCTGCAGATACAGAGGAGTGTGTGTGTGAGTGAGTGAGTGTGTGTGTGTGTGTGTGTGAGTGTGTGAGTGAGTGTGTGTGAGTCTGTGTGTGTGAGTGTGTGTGAGCGTGTGTGTGAGTGTGTGTGTGAGTGTGTGTGTGTGTGTGTGTGTGTGTGTGTGAGTGTGTGTGTGTGTGTGTGTGTGTGTGTGTGTGTGAGTGTGTGAGTGAGTGTGTGAGTGTGTGTGTGAGTGTGTGTGAGTGTGTGTGTGTGTGTGTGTGTGTGCGTGAGTGTGTGAGTGTGTGTGTGAGTGTGTGTGAGTGTGTGTGTGCGTGAGTGTGTGAGTGTGTGTGTGAGTGTGTGTGAGTGTGAGTGTGAGTGTGTGTGTGTGTGAGTGTGTGTGTGCGTGAGTGTGTGTGTGTGTGAGTGTGTGTGAGTGTGAGTGTGAGTGTGTGTGTGTGTGAGTGTGTGTGTGCGTGAGTGTGTGTGTGTGTGAGTGTGTGAGTGTGTGTGTGAGTGTGTGAGTGTGTGTGTGTGTGTGTGGGAGTGTGTGTGTGTGTGAGTGTGTGTGTGTTTTCTGCTGGAGCCTGTGATTGGAGTTTTCAGGTGGTTTCCATGGAGACGTCCGCTCACACCTGAACAACATAAAACAGCTAAATTTCTTCTTTCCTCTTCCTCCTTTTTTCAGTTTGCAACAAAAAAACTGTATCACAAAGGAGGCACCGACAGCCGGCAACAGTCATCATTCAATAATAAATATATAATTAATATAAAATAAACACAGACTGACGTCAGTCTCCTTTAAACATGCAGCTGATTCTGGAGACTTTCTACACGACAGCAGCTGAAGTCTGAAGATGAAACCTTTCTGATTTTAATAAAAATAAACAATGATTATTTTATGAGCACAGGAAAAACTGCAGCTGTCATGAAAACTGACTCTGATCATTGAATCTGAAGGGGAATCATTCTCTTTCCTTTTTCCCTGCTCCCAGTCTTTATGCTAAGCTAGGCTAACTACTTCCTGTCTCCAACTGTGAACTTAGAAGAGTCCCGCCCACATTTATAATTTCACTCCTGTTACATCATCAGACTCATGATTGACAGGTTTTTTTTGTTTGTTTGTTTTGTTTTGTTTTTTTGGTAACCTCACATCTCTCTTACTTCACACACCCAGATTTTTTACATTGGCCGAATAATAATAATAATAATAATAATAATAATAATAATAATAATAATAATAATAATAATAATAATATATTTTATGTATATAGTAGGTTTTATGCATGAAATACAGCTCAAAGTGTTAACAAATTAAAAGGTAAAAGAGCAGATCATTTAAACAACTTAATGATAACGTCTCTTTTCATTGGACACATCTGTCTGACTGACATCTAATAATCCTCAACTCAGTGAAACAATACTGTTTGGGTTGTTAAACATATCGCAATTTTTCGCTGAAGTCATCGATGACCTCTTCCCTACGTGGACTTTGTGGCTCTATAACAAAGTCACCTTACTCCCTCCTTTGCTCCACTAGAGGGCGCCGTCACTCAGACGTAAACACATGAAACGACTGATTCTGTCGCTTCTCTTGAGAGGAAAGTCTCAGGTGTTTTCTGAATGAAACAACTGTTCTGAAACTTCTGCAGCGTTGGCTTTCTTTATTCATTTAGAAAGCCAACGTTTCATTTTGCTGTATCAGGTTCAGACGCTGATGAATCTGAAATATTATTAAGGGAACATTTTACAGAATCAAAGAAATGTTTTGGACTCAGCAGCAGCTGGACATGAAAGATGTGTGTGAGCTTCAAATATGGACTCATATCATATCAGACTTTTGTGGACTTTTTGTGTTTTCAGACGCTGGTTTCTACTGATTGTAGCTGATCACCAAATTAACACGACAGCCTCTGATCTCTCTTTGTGTGTGTGTGTGTGTGTGTGTGTGGCAGGTCTGTGGGGTTTAGTGAACAACGCCGGCGTGTGTGTGAACTTCGGAGACGCCGAGCTGTCGCTGATGTCCAACTTCCGTGGCTGCATGGAGGTCAACTTCTTTGGCACGCTGAACGTCACCAAGAGCTTCCTGCCGCTGCTTCGACAGGCCAAAGGACGCATCGTCACCATCTCCAGCCCTGCTGGTGTGTATCACACACGCACACACACACACTCTGATGCTGCCATTAATCTAAATCAAATGTTCCAGCTGAACCTCAGATGAACTGACTGCTGCTTTCAAACTGCCAAAGTACACAAACTCTGCCGCTGCTCGACTCTCTGCCATCTGTTGGTTCACATGAACTGTTCTGCCAAAACATCCGAGTACAACCACATCCATCGAAAAAGTTCATCCTGCGACAGAAAGAGCGCGTTCAGCACTTTTCAGGCTCATCAGCCGTTTCAGGACATTTTTACTGTGGTGTGGCCACGTCTCCAGGGCCACACTGAAGAAAAAACTGAGAGTTCAAGAATGACATTGTACTTTTTAGAAAAAGTTTTAATATTATGAGAATAAAGTTGTAATATTACAGGAAAAAAATCAATATTATAAAATATTACAGGAAGTGATTGAAGTTCAGTGAGGTTTGTGTAAATGATGTGAGTCTACCTGTCACACTGCTGATATTGAAGTTTCACATTCAGAGCAACAGTGACACCATCTGACAGCCAAACACACAAGTTCAAATACCTGCAGGAGCCAATCGACTGTCAGGAAATATACAACATGCACCTGTCGTCCAAAGCAGAACATGTGACACTTTTCACTGCAAGCAACATATTTTATTATGACTGTTTTTCTTGAAATATTACAACTTTTTTTCTCAAATATTTTAAAAAAAAATCTAACATGAATGACTTGCTGTCTATGTGTTGTCATGACGATGCTCTACCTGTGTTGTCAGGTGACCAGCCGTTTCCCTGCCTGGCAGCGTACGGAGCATCTAAAGCAGCTCTCAACCTCTTCATCAACACACTGCGACACGAGCTGGAGCCCTGGGGCATCCGAGTCTCCACCATCCTGCCCTCCTCCTATAAGACAGGTAAAAACACTGCAACACGCCGCTCTGTAACACAACACGCTGCTCTGTAACACAACACGCCGCTCTATAACATAACACGCCGCTCTATAACACAACACACCACTCTATAATACAACACACCACTCTATAACACAACACACCACTCTATAACACAACACGCCACTCTATAACACAACACACCACTCTATAACACAACACGCCGCTCTGTAACACAACACGCCACTCTATAACACAACACGCCACTCTATAACACAACACACCACTCTATAACACAACACACCACTCTATAACACAACACGCCACTCTATAACATAACACGCCACTCTATAATACAACACGCCACTCTATAACACAACACGCCACTCTATAATACAACACACCACTCTATAACACAACACGCCACTCTATAACACAACACGCCGCTCTATAACACAACACGCCACTCTATAACACAACATGCCGCTCTGTAACACAACACACCACTCTATAACACAACACACCACTCTATAACACAACATGCCGCTCTGTAACACAACACGCTGCTCTATAACACAACACACCACTCTATAACACAACATGCCGCTCTGTAACACAACACGCTGCTCTATAACACAACACACCGCTCTATAACACAACCTGCCGCTCTGTAACACAACACGCTGCTCTATAACACAACACACCACTCTATAACACAACATGCCGCTCTGTAACACAACACGCTGCTCTATAACACAACACACCACTCTATAACACAACATGCCGCTCTGTAACACAACACGCTGCTCTATAACACAACACGCTGCTCTATAACACAACATGCCGCTCTGTAACACAACACACCGCTCTATAACACAACATGCTGCTCTATAACACAACACGCCGCTCTATAACACAACATGCCGCTCTATAACACAACATGCCACTCTATAACACAACACGCCGCTCTGTAACACAACACACCACTCTATAACACAACACTCCACTCTATAACACAACACACCACTCTATAACACAACACGCCGCTCTATAACACAACACACCACTCTATAACATAACACACCGCTCTATAACACAACATGCCACTCTAAAATACAACACGCCACTCTATAACACAACACACCGCTCTATAACACAACACACCACTCTATAACACAACACGCTGCTCTGTAACACAACACACCACTCTATAACACAACGCGCCGCTCTATAATACAACATGCCGCTCTGTAACACAACACGCTGCTCTAAAACACAACATGCTGCTCTAAAACAACACGCCACTCTATAACACAACATGCCACTCTGTAACACAACACACCGCTCTGTAACACAACACGCCGCTCTAAAACACAACATGCCGCTCTGTAACACAACACACCACTCTATAACACAACACTCCACTCTATAACACAACACACCACTCTATAACACAACACGCCGCTCTATAACACAACACACCACTCTATAACATAACACACCGCTCTATAACACAACATGCCACTCTAAAATACAACACGCCACTCTATAACACAACACACCGCTCTATAACACAACACACCACTCTATAACACAACACGCTGCTCTGTAACACAACACACCACTCTATAACACAACGCGCCGCTCTATAATACAACATGCCGCTCTGTAACACAACACGCTGCTCTAAAACACAACATGCCGCTCTGTAACACAACATGCTGCTCTAAAACAACACGCCACTCTATAACACAACATGCCACTCTGTAACACAACACACCGCTCTGTAACACAACACGCCGCTCTAAAACACAACATGCCGCTCTGTAACACAACACACCGCTCTGTAACACAACACGCCGCTCTATAACACAACACGCCGCTCTATAACACAACACGCCGCTCTGTAACACAACACGCCGCTCTGTAACACAACATGCCGCTCTATAACACAACATGCCGCTCTGTAACACAACACACCGCTCTATAACACAACACGCCACTCTATAACACAACACGCCACTCTATAACACAACATGCCACTCTATAATACAACACGCCACTCTATAACACAACACGCCACTCTATAACATAACACACCACTCTATAATACAACACGCCACTCTATAACACAACACGCCACTCTATAACACAACACGCCGCTCTATAACACAACACGCCACTCTATAACACAACATGCCGCTCTGTAACACAACACACCACTCTATAACACAACACACCACTCTATAACACAACATGCCACTCTATAACATAACATGCCACTCTATAATACAACACGCCACTCTATAACACAACACGCCACTCTATAACATAACATGCCACTCTATAATACAACACACCACTCTATAACACAACACGCCACTCTATAACACAACACGCCGCTCTATAACACAACACGCCACTCTATAACACAACACGCCGCTCTGTAACACAACACACCGCTCTATAACACAACACGCCGCTCTGTAACACAACACGCCGCTCTGTAACACAACACGCCGCTCTGTAACACAACACACCACTCTATAACATAACACACCACTCTATAACACAACACTCCACTCTATAACACAACACACCACTCTATAACACAACACTCCACTCTATAACACAACACACCACTCTATAACACAACACTCCACTCTATAACACAACACACCACTCTATAACACAACACTCCACTCTATAACACAACACACCACTCTATGACACAACACACCACTCTATAACACAACACGCCACTCTATAACACAACACGCCGCTCTATAACACAACACACCACTCTATAACATAACACACCGCTCTATAACACAACATGCCACTCTAAAATACAACACGCCACTCTATAACACAACACACCGCTCTATAACACAACACACCACTCTATAACACAACACGCTGCTCTGTAACACAACACACCACTCTATAACACAACGCGCTGCTCTATAATACAACATGCCGCTCTATAACATAACACACCGCTCTATAACACAACATGCCACTCTAAAATACAACACGCCACTCTATAACACAACACACCGCTCTATAACACAACACACCACTCTATAACACAACATGCCACTCTGTAACACAACACACCGCTCTGTAACACAACACGCCGCTCTAAAACACAACATGCCGCTCTGTAACACAACACACCGCTCTGTAACACAACACGCCGCTCTATAACACAACACGCCGCTCTGTAACACAACACGCCGCTCTGTAACACAACATGCCGCTCTATAACACAACATGCCGCTCTGTAACACAACACACCGCTCTATAACACAACACGCCACTCTATAACACAACACACCACTCTATAACACAACGCGCTGCTCTATAATACAACATGCCGCTCTATAACATAACACACCGCTCTATAACACAACACGCCACTCTATAATACAACACGCCACTCTATAACACAACACGCCACTCTATAACACAACATGCCACTCTATAATACAACACGCCACTCTATAACACAACACGCCACTCTATAACATAACACACCACTCTATAATACAACACGCCACTCTATAACACAACACGCCACTCTATAACACAACACGCCGCTCTATAACACAACACGCCACTCTATAACACAACATGCCGCTCTGTAACACAACACACCACTCTATAACACAACACACCACTCTATAACACAACATGCCACTCTATAACATAACATGCCACTCTATAATACAACACGCCACTCTATAACACAACACGCCACTCTATAACATAACACGCCACTCTATAATACAACACACCACTCTATAACACAACACGCCACTCTATAACACAACACGCCGCTCTATAACACAACACGCCACTCTATAACACAACATGCCGCTCTGTAACACAACACACCACTCTATAACACAACACACCACTCTATAACACAACATGCCGCTCTGTAACACAACACGCTGCTCTATAACACAACACACCACTCTATAACACAACATGCTGCTCTATAACACAACACGCCACTCTATAACACAACATGCCGCTCTATAACACAACACGCCGCTCTATAACACAACACGCCGCTCTATAACACAACACGCCGCTCTATAACACAACATGCCGCTCTATAACACAACATGCCACTCTATAACACAACATGCCGCTCTATAACACAACACGCTGCTCTATAACACAACACGCCGCTCTATAACACAACATGCCGTTCTAAAACAACACCATAAAAACAACACTGCTGTGTAACGCTGCGTACATACATTTGTAAAAGTGACATGAGGCCGATGTGTTAAACTGACATCAGATTAAGTTTAAGGGTTGAAGGTGTGAAAGAGGCTTTACAGAGAACTGCTGTGTGTTACAGTCTCGCTGACTTTTGCTCAAAGGCACATCAGCAGTAGTGAAAGAAGCAGCAAATATGTGGAACTGAACACCATCCACAGTGCAGCAGAGTGGGCGGAGGAGATGAGGATCCTGACTGAACATCCTCTCTCTGCTGCAGTCAGTCAGTCAGTCCTCTGAACATTTCTGTGGCTATTGTTTCCACCATGCAGACCTTGTATATTGTGGTTTGGCCTCATGTTGAACATGATGACAAGCCTCCCGCTGAGGAAAATACTCATAATGAGGACCACATGGAGGATGGACCATCTGCTTTCACACACAGTTTCTGCAAAGTGCTGACTTATGATTTTGCAACTGGTGCAGAATGGATGGATGTGATTAGAGGGTTGGAGCTGAGAGGAGAACAAACAGCCTGTTGGCCAATAACATCACAAAGTTTCTCAGTCCTGTTGCTCCTCCGCTTCCTAAATACAGACTGTAAATACACTGAGTGCCGTAAATGCATCAAAAACAGTTTGATTTCCTGGAAATGTGAAGGATTAAAACTTTAAAAGAGAAACATGATGACACCATGCTGTTTTCTTACACATCAGCTAATGAAGTTAACTCCCTGCTGCATATCTGGCAGTTATCCTGCTTCTCAAAAAAAAAAAAAAAAGTAATTACAAACCTTTCAGCCTAAAAACTGTCTTTGTCTTACTTGAAGTCTGAGCAGAGCCATGTGGATCAGCAGAACATGTTTCCTGTTTCTGTCAGTGTGAGGTTTATGAGACCGAGTCTGTTCAACATGGAGTCTGCACAAAGATCAGCCAACAAACCGGCCATCAGCCAGAACGAGTAACTGCAGGATTAGAGCTGAAATACAAACCTGTTTCTTCAGGATTAAAGTGTGAACAGCGGGATAAAGTGTGCTGAGCTCGCTGTTTACATCATCACTGCTGCGTCCAATCAGTCGTCAGACGGCTTTTATTTAAAAAAATACCTGAATATTTCAGCACCACCCGGCCAGCAGGTACATCACTGCTGTTATATAAGAGAGAGATGAAGTGTTTGCCCGTCAGGTTTGAAGAGAACACGACACAGTTCATAAAACATCATAGCTGTAAAACCAGTTAGTTGGATATAAGCTCCTCTGTAGTTTTAACAGTATTCTTCAACCGCTGTCGGAGGTACAAGTGATGGTGTTCAGACTTTTCATTTTGTTGTATATTATAACAAACATGACCTGTTAGTTTCCTAAATAACCAAAAACACTCAAACTGCTCGTTAAAGCTCCCGGTAGAGTTTACGATGTTAAAGTTAAACTAAACTATAAAAACTGTCGCAATTAATCAGGATTTACCAGGGTTAACTCAGGATTTAGTCGGGATTAAACAAGATTATCACATGATTTATCAGGATTAAGTCATGATTTATCAGGATTTATCAGGATTTAGTCCAGACTTGGTCATAAATGAAGAATATGATTTGGGCATGAAGGAACTTCCAGGTGCTACTAAAAGCGACGGGACCTTAGTCACATGACCTCCAGAGAGAGAAGTTTAAATAATAATTATGATAATAATTATACATATGAATTTATACACATAAAGGGCAAGAGAGGGTTAGTTGGTTGTTTTCAGCTTTATACCAACAGTTGCATTGTGTTGATTGTTGCCGTGGTAACAATGAGCTGTTGTCTCCACAGGTCAGTCCAGTAACCATGGCTACTGGGAGCAGCAGCACAAGCAGCTGCTGCAGAGTCTGCCCCCGGCGCTGCTAGAGGATTACGGCGAGGACTACGTGGCCGAAACCAAGGAGCTGTTCCAGAGTTACGCCCTTCAGGCCAACCCCGACCTCAGCCCCGTCGTCAACACCATCGTCCAAGCGCTGCTGTCGCCGCAGCCGCAGGTGCGTTACTTTGCGGGGCCCGGCGTCGGCCTCATGTACTTCATCCACACCTACTGCCCCTTCAGCATCAGCAACCGCTTCCTCCAGAAACTGTTCGTGAAGAAGAAGCTGATGCCGCGTGCTCTGAGGAAGCAGTCGGGCTTTGAGCTCAGCCTCCACAACAACAACAACAACAACAACAACAACAACAAGGAGGAGGAGAAGCTGCTGCAGTTGTGAGACAGTAGAGTGTCATCCAGCGGCGATAGAGGACCACATCTGTAATGCACTCATAGAGCTCTAATCTGTCCTTTTGTATGTGCTGTTTTTAACTGTTGAAGGGATCATGGAGACGCACCAAAATGGTTTTCTGTTTTGTTTCTGTTTTGTCCGGCCCGGCCACGCCCCCCTGCAGACGGACAAGACACACCCAAAGGTCAGGGGGCGGGGTTTGGTAGAGGGAGCGGCGCAGCCACAGGTCAATCATCAGCAAACACTTCACTTCCATCAGCAAGATCAGCTGTACTGTACACACACCGAGTCACACATGTGCCTTCATCACAAACCCAAAAAACCAACAGAGGAGAAGCAACAAGGTCAAAGGTCAGCAGAGCGACACGGACGCTGCAGCAGCTCAATTTAAAAATGTTAAAGTTTAATACATATAAAAACCGACGGGATGAATCAGGATTAACTCATCACATCAGACTCTGGAAACTAAAGATGAGGTTTGTCTTTGCTTTGGACAGTTTATAATTGGTTTGATTAATCAATCAAATGACTGATAGATTACCTGATCAGGATGATCATTTTTAGCTGTTATCCAGACATGCAGATGGGTTTTGAATCTTTATTTTGATACCTGGACCAATGAATTGTTGTGTCGTCATTGGAGCTAACTCCACCCGTGTGGCCCATCAGGAGCCTCGAATGGAGCGCACCCAGTGAAACGAGCTGCTGTAGTGAAACCCTGCAGACGCATCCGTCCACCAGAGCACATATTTCACACGTCGAAAAACAACATATTTAAAGATGTACATCTGTGAGCTCTGGATTCTGTGAACTTTTTTTAACTCTTTGTTTTCTGCATCAGAGCGACGGAAACCAACGAGAATCATTTCAGAAAGTTCTTCTCAGTTTTAATCTCACGAAACCTTCTTCGTGCAGCTCTGCGACATCTGAGTTTGTTCATTCATGAATGAAAAACACATTTGAAGAAAAGATTCTTTCATGATTTCGTTTCGTTTATGATCCATAAAATAATTTCTCTGCTTTTCCATCTCATTTAAATTTAACTGTTGTTTTTCTTGTAAATATCTCCAGTAGTTGGTCAAGATTATACAGAAGCGTCATGCATTCACTTAAGAAAAATAATTCTGCTCTGTTTTTCTGAATTAATGAGACACATCAGTCCTGACTGCGGTAACGTAGCGTCATGACGGGAAGGACGGCGAAAGTCCTGAAAGATACATACACACGTTTTCTTTAATGTTCTTTCTGTGTTCTTTTATGAACATAAAGCATTTTACTTTTTCTCATGTTTGACCTGTTGTAAGTTTTATTTTAGGTTATCAGATGAATCCTACAGACTGCTGGTCCAGATGTTAAGCGTAACGGTATTAAAGTCGAGTCGTCCCACCTGAAGACGTGAGTGTCTCCCAACATTTCAAACCAAAACCAGAATAACACCGGATTAAACAGGCGGGACGTGTTTGCTTCTCTTTGGATGTTGAAGTCTTGTTAATTCAGAAAAACAGAGCAGAATCTTTTTTTTCCTCATTACGCTTCTGTAAGATTACACGTTTAAAACACCAGATCATTTTCATTCATATTACTGCTTCAAATTTGAGCCGTTGTGTTTCAGTTTACTGCAAACGAGATAATGTGAAAGTAATTTATCCACCAACATGTTTATTTTCTGCTTTCAGGACAAAAACTCTGACAGAAAATCAGATAATGAGGTTATATTTTAGTTATATTTTAGTTCAGACAGTGATGCACAGGAACATTTCTCTGATTGTTTCTGCGTCTGGATGAAAATGAAAAACTCTGTCAGTCTGCTGCAGAAACACTCACAGGCCGCTCTGATGGTTTCTCTTATAAACACTGAGTTTATCTTCATATTCAGGATCTTTGAATGTTTCTTCATCTTGTGCTGCGTGTTTTTAAAAACCTTCAGTAACACTTTCTATGATGCCCATGTCTATAATACATTATATTCACTGTTATAATACGTTATAATACCTGTTATAATACGTTATATTCACTGTTATAATGTGTTATAACAGTGAATATAACATGTTATAACAGTGAGTATACCGTGTTATAACAGTGAGTATACCGTGTTATAACAGTGAGTATAGAGTGTTATAACAGTGAGTATACCGTGTTATAACAGTGAGTATAACATGTTATAACAGTGAGTATACCGTGTTATAACAGTGAGTATACCGTGTTATAACAGTGAGTATAGAGTGTTATAATAGTGAGTATAACATGTTATAACAGTGAGTATACCGTGTTATAACAGTGAGTACACCATGTTATAACAGTGAGTATACCGTGATATAGACATGGGCGCCATAGAAAGTGTTACCAAACTTTTTATGATTAAATGTATGAAATAAATAAAACATGTAGCAACAACAACTCTGAAAGAAAATTCAAACCTCATCCTCACAAGTATATTCCAAATGAACCGTATATATTTACAGAACAAATCTATTTATAAATATGAGTCATGAATAAACAACAGTGTTAAAAAGGTGAATATTTTTGGAATATATTTGCACATATAAGCACATGTTGAGTGAGTGTGATGTATTCTGAGGTCTGTGGAAACACTGTCTGTCTCTCTTCAGATCACCTCCAGCTTCACTTCTTCTTCCTCTTGTGTTGGAATCAACTATTTATGGCGTCTTTTTCTTTTATTATCACTTAAACTGTGAATTTTGTAAAAAAAAAAAAATATAAAAATCAAAAGAAACAAAAACAATATGATGTAAAATGTTCACTTGGTTTGTTCTTTGATAGAATTAAAGTCGACTTTTTCAGACGCTGTTTCCTCTGATGTTTGTTCTTTGTAGTAGATGGTTAATAAATCACTATAATCTAGTTATAAACAGATATTTTAGGTGTTTGTATTTATAATAACTTCTGCTATGAAAACATTTACAGACAGTTCATTACAGCATCATGTGTTTGGATGAAATGATGCGTTTCTTCTGATCAGTGATTCCTGCTGCTTTAATGAGCAACTTCACACAAACACTTTCACTGAAGCTGCGTTCATGTTCCACACTGAATAATAACAATAACAATACTCACTTTATGATAATAAGCACTTCACTTGTTTATCACCTTTCATGCAGAGATGCAACCCAAAACCGGATTAAAAACTAAACTGAAGATAAACAACAAATAAAACCTTTGAAAACACATTAAAGCAATATTATGAAGCTTAAAAACTTTATTAACAATAATACTGATAATACTGATAACCACTATTGAGGCAAAAAGTGTTTTATTTTGCAGCAGCTTTTCTCAAAACTTGTGATACAGTTTGTGATGTTTTGTCTCTTTTTGTAGTAAAATTGCAGGAAATTGCATTGGGAAACATTGCAAGCAAAAAAATAAAGTGAAGTAAAATAATGTGATTTATTTAAACTGCTACCAGTGAAGAGTCATATGTAACGACTTCCTGGATAAAAAGCATCCTGCAGATCACAGAAACAACTATATTTCAGCTCTAATGTTTAATGTGTTTTCTGAACATGAGAACCATGAGGACTCAACGTTCTATAAACAGAAAATACTGTACTTGAGTTCCATTTATAACCTTTATTAAATAAACTTTCAGCTCAACATCAGCAGCAAATAAAATCATCAATAATGTTATTAAAATAAATCTAGTTTGATGTTTGTGTTTGAGGCAGATTATGTCTCCTGACTCACTCACTTTAATCCAATTCTGATCAGTAATTGGTTGCTGCTTCAGTGTTGTTGCTGCTAATTTGCATAAAGTTAAACTCTGCTCATCTTCGACTCGTCGCTCTCGGTGCTAACATCACACTGCTCACTGCTGCGAGGCGTCTGAAGCTCTTCATCGCCAGCTTTCACTAAAAATGAAGGACAGCCGGCTGCTTCTGTCACTTATGAATCTTTGGGTGTGAGAGCACAGACCCTAACAACAGACCCTGACGACAAAAACAGTTTGTTCTCCTATTGGTCAAATATTATAAATAAACAACAGCTGTGATTGGTTTATTGATAGATGTGATTGGTTTATTGATGGATGTGATTGGTTTATTGATAGATGTGATTGGTTTATTGATGGATGTGAATGGTTTATTGATGGATGTGATTGGTTTCAGCTCTTTTCCGGCTCTGCTGGAGGAAACTGTTTTTTTCATCATCATCATCATCAGGATGGTGATGGTGGTGTAACGAGACAGAATCTGACATTTTGGCATTTTTGCTGAAAAAATGACTGAAATGATTCATTGATTATTAAAACAGTTGCAGATTAATTGCTGTCAGTCAATTAACTGATTAATTGTTTCACCTCAAATCTGAGTTTTAACAGCATTTTATACTCAAAACATGATCGATCAATAGTTTTTAGGATCCTCCAGACTGACTGAGGATCAGTTTGATGGATGACCTTCATCATCCTCATCATCACAGCAGTACAGTCAGCTGACTGACAGGAAGCAGCAGGATGGAGACGCATATATGTAGTAATCTGACGGTTGATGATGACATCACAGTAATCTGACAGTTGATGATGTCATCACAGTAATCTGACGGTTGATGATGTCATCACAGTAATCTGACGGTTGATGATGACATCACAGTAATCTGACATCATGGCGGCAGCAGAGTCACAGATTTCAGATCAATCACTGTCTGTTTTGGCTGTGAAGGGAACGAATGCAGCTGATCAGGTTTCAAAGGGTCATTTAGGGTTTTAATCCTGTAATCTGAGCCGGTTTATAGTCGGGCCCCGCCGGAGGCCCCTGAAGGACCCTCATCTGTCAGCTGACTCAGACTTCAGGACCAAACCTCAAACTGTAGCGACTCGTTCAGCTTCAGTCAGTTAGATTCAGTTTTTATGTGGATGAAACGCTGAACGTCTTCAGCTCCAGCAGACGAGATGATGAAGATCATCACCATCAAGTAACTGGTAATATAATAATATATAATACAATATATATTATCATATAATATAAAAAATATAATAATGTGTTTCATAAAGCTGAACTCCTTTCAGATATAACATGATTATAACATCGCGTTTCTCATCTTTAAACCTCTTCAGCTTTGATTCGTTTTATTGTGTTCAAGTTTTAAAATGATTTTATTCCCTCTCAATCCATCTTTTATCTGTTTTATATAGTTTTATTTTAACTCCATGTTATTGATTTTATTACATTTTCATCCTTTTCTAAATATATTTTACTGTTTGCATGAAATTTGCTGCTCTGATGAAGTTTGATTGGTTGATTAAAATGAATCCAAGTGAAACTTGGTCTTTTCATGTTTTCTGACGTGTTCATTTGATAAAAATCACCTGTATTTCTTTCTGTCTCAGTCAAAATCACTCAAGGCCCACTTACTACCTTTCAGGGGGAGCTTTCAGCCACATTTCATGGTTGAGATGCAGTTTATTGTAGTTCAGCTGTCGTTCATTTAACTGTTATGCAAAGTAACAGTAACTGAAGATTAAGACACGTTGTGGGATGTTTTGTTAGAGTTGTAGCAAACGATTATTTTCATTATCAATTAATTTGTCAATTATTTTCTCCATTTATCGATTAGTTGTTTGGTCCATAAAAAGTCAGAAAATGGTGAAAAATGTGGATCAATGTTTCCCAAAGACGACGTCATCAAATGTGAACAAAACAAAGATATTCAGTTTACTCTCATAGAGACTAAAGAAACCAGGAAATATTCAAATTTAAGAAGCTGCAATCAGAGAATTTGGACATGTTCTTCATAAAAAATGATTAATTGATTATCAGAATAGTTGGTGATTGATTCAATTGTTGGCAACTGATCGATTAATTGACTAATCGTTGCAGCTCTAGTATATGTTTGCTACATTGAGTATTAGTTGTAGTATTTCATGTGTCAGAGCTTCCCCTGCTGGTCTAACAGGTGTCTCTACGGAGGTGTGTGACAGACTGATCATAGTTTGGGTTCATCGTGAGTGAACAGAGAAGCTTCCACTTCATTACCTGGACGTTATTTTCAAGCCACAGATGAAGGTCGACTGTTTTCCCTCCATCAGCTGATTAAGATAAGACTTTATTGATCTCTGAGGGGGGAGACACATGTTACAGCAGCAACAGATAAAGAACTCTTTGCATTAAATAAATAAAAATCAGAGATTATAGAATTAGAGAAGTGACATTAAAAATATCTACAGTACTGTTCAAAGAAACAAAAGACACCTGTAATGGTAGAACTTAGTAGAAATGTGAAGCTGAAAATAAACTCAGAGATGTAAGATGGTTGTTTTGGATAAAATGAATCACAGCTGAGTGATGTTGTTGGTCAGAGATACTAACAGCTGATCTTTAGCTCATTAGATGTTCAGTTGACTCCATCTAGTGGACAGATAGTAGAACTACATCATGTGATGTGTGATTTCTCTGACACTGACTGGGTTAGACTGGTTTTGATGTTACTCTGATGTTTTTAAGACGTGGACTCTGAAGTTATGAGGATGTGACGGCGTCCTCACATCAAATGCACACAGACAGCAGGACTGTGGAGGGAAATGGCTTTGCCTCAGCCATGTTGGTGTAAACATGGTCTAAAGTCTTGTCCTTGCTAGTTGGGTAGGAGACATGTTGGTGGAATTTGGAGAGTATTCAGGTTGGAGTGGTTGAAATCACCTGCAAGGTTGCCTCCAGGTGTGTAGCCTGTTGTTTGCTAGTGGCAGCATGCAATACTTTCATTGCAAGCTTAGCATTAGCATCCTGACGTTTGCTGCAGTCACAACAGTAGATGTAAACTGCAGATGCAGATGAGATATGAGATATTCTAGGTTAGCAGAGCAGTGGTTATTGGTTATTGTCTGTGCACCAAGCTTTGTTAATATAAATGCACAGACTTCAGTCCAAAGTCTGACTGAAACTAAAGCGAAGTAGTCTGTAGAAGTCTGATAAGTCACTTTCCACCATTGAACATTTGACTGTTAAATTCAAACCAGTGGCAGCTGGTGACTCAAAAAACTGGGGAGGAAATCAACCAACAGCATTGTGTTATTTTACACCAGTTGGCTACTTATCTTTACTTTCTTATATTCTTAAGTTATATTATGTTTAATGTTCAATGCAGGCTGTGCAGAGACCTTTACAGAGGCAGGTGGTCAAAGTTAAAAAGGGGCACATGGAACATTTTAAAACACCACATACACCAACATAAAATAAAGCATAACCTGTTGAATTATAGAAACCCTTATTAAACCAGAATGTAACATGGAATCTTACAACAAACCACATCATGTGTATCACCACTGATGAAATCAGGGGGAGACAGATTTATATGCCAATAAAACAATTTGCTTTCAAAAACAAAAAAGTGGTGAAAAAGCTGCCTCTTTACAGACATTTATACATATTGTTTCTAAACAGAGAAGTGCTCATTTTAATCCTGCAGTGGTTCACGTGTATCATTTTACCAACAAAGTTAAACAAAGTTAACTTCAAATTTATAGTATTGTTCTATTGTGACAACAGATTTATGTTCTTATCAAAAACAGACAACATATCACGCGTGATGTGTTTCTTATGTATTTTCTTAGTATACAGAAATACATAAAGTACCACAAAGCTTATAATGTGATACAGGAACAGATCAGTGCTGAATACTAGAAAGACTGAACACTAAAAACATTCACAGATCTAAAAGTGTAGGTTCACATCAGAAAGTATTAATGCACGTATCAAATACATGACTTACACACTCTCATCTATATGCACGATATACAAAATATAGTCTACAAAGCTGATATGTTAACACTTGTTATTCAGTAATTTTTATTATTTAAAAAGTCTTAATATTAGTTGCTTTAAGCTTATTACTCAATATATGGCTCAGCCTAAAAACAAACTGAAGAAATTGTCACAAGCAAGCAGCGAGACCTCCTGCACTCATTCACTAATTCAACTCATTCTTGTTAAGGAGATAAATTCACACAACAGCCACATTTAATCAGCAGAGAACAAATTAGACCAAAGAGACAGAGAGAGAAGCTGTATCTGACTCATGGAGATGAAGTAATTTAAGCTCCACCATATTCTTGCCATGTGTCCAGCCCAGACAGCTGAGGCAGCATTTTACATGTTTTGGCCAATAACAGATTCGCATGAAAGAAAATGAAGTACATTAAATTGATATAAGAGACCCCACCCTGAGGAGGCCAGCAGGAGCCCGTCCTCCTCTGCTCTCCTCTCACTGCTTCACACAGACGGCCCTTTCTCCTCCTGCCCTGCAGGTGTCGCTGTTAAAGCATTTTAATCAGAATCAGAGGACAGAAAGATGATTTTTATAAATGACATTGAGATTTGGTAATGGTTTATTTCATCCAATTACTCTTTTTTGTGTTTTGATCGTCTCCCTCTGGTCTCTCAAAAATAGAGGATCAATCTCATGCCTGTTGGACGAGCCTCCTCTGATTCAGACACTTCTGGCTGTGAGGAGAAGCTTTGCTCTGTCTGAGTGTCTCTCACTGCACTGTGAGAAACTCTGCTCTGTCTGAGTGTCTCTCACTGCGCTGTGAGAAACTCTGCTCTGTCTGAGTGTGTCTCACTGCGCTGTGAGGAGAAGCTCTGCTCTGTGTGTCTCTCACTGCACTGTGAGGAGAAGCTCTGCTCTGTCTGAGTGTCTCTCACTGCGCTGTGAGAAACTCTGCTCTGTCTGAGTGTGTCTCACTGCGCTGTGAGGAGAAGCTCTGCTCTGTGTGTGTGTCTCACTGTGTTGTCAGTCTGCTCCGATCCATCAGTGACGGGTTAAACTGAACCAATCAAAGGGTGGTCCAAAATGTTTGATTTATTATTACTTGTTTTTGTCAGTTGCTGAAAATAGTAAAATGATCATTGATATAGGCTGCTTAAATATAATCACCTGATTGCGGGGACTGTATGATGATAAGTTTATTTTTAAAAAGACAAAAAAATGGGGTAGAAGAACAATAACTTTGCTCCCCCTAAATGAATAAATTGGCGCCTAGATGCTCATGACCCCAGCAAACGCAGCAGACTTCTGACTTAACAGAAACACACAAGCAGCTCAGCTGGACGGACTTTTAATTTCATTAAATCATTTTAAAACAGATGATTTTTTATCTTTTATAAATAAAAACAATAAATAAACTGCAGTCAGTGTCGGTGCGTTTGAGGGTTTCGGGACATCACAGTGTCAGTGCTTTTCAAGACTTTAGGAAATCACAGTGTTGGTGCTTTTGAGCACTTAAAGATGTCACAGTATTAGCAGCAGTCAGCAGAGTGGTGAACAGTGAGTTGGGTCTTTGTTTCAACACATCTGGATGATCAAACTCCACAACCTGACAGACAACAGAGAGGCAGCATTCACGCAGAGAACCTGGAACATTACTGATTTCTGTTAAAGACATAAATATTCCAGAAGGACTCTGTTGATGTATACAGTGTGTGTGTGTGTGTGTGTGTGTGTTACCTCTCCGTGGTCCAGCACCAGGATGCGGTCGGCCTGCAGCACTGTGTTGATGCGGTGAGCAATGGTCAGCATGGTGCAGTGCTGAAACGCCTCTCTGATGGTGATCTGGATCAGAGCGTCTGTCTCTGCATCCACAGACGCTGTCGCCTCATCCAACAGGATGATCTGATGGACAGACAGATAGACAGACAGACAGACAGACAGACAGATAGATTGCTGAAAGTTGTAGTTTTGACTTTTACAGTTTTGTCATAGACATCATGTTCATTATGTTCACAGATCTGCTGCAGATAACAGAATAAATCAGTAAATATCAGCCTGTTCTACAGCAGGGAGGCAGTAAACTCTGGTGTCAGCGAGCTGTTTGAACTCTGATGCTGCTGATATGAAATCCAATAAACCACCACACATGAATGTTTTAATTCTTCAGCCTGTTGGACCAGAACTCATCAGAAACACAAATAATATGTTGATGACATTTTGTTCTTTCAATCCTCCATAAATTAAGCTGTTTAAGTTCATCTCTAGTCTCTTAGTGACACACAAAACATACTATATACATGTAGGAGTCATTTTTAGACAAAACAACTGTTGTGACTGATTTGAAACATGACATCAAATACAATCCTGAACACTGCTGGAAATCTGTTTTATTCTTACATGAATTAAATGCAGTAAACTGAACATACAGGCCTAAGTTACTGAAACATCCTGACAGCACAGCTGGAGGCCTACCTTACTGTTTCGTAGCAGCGCTCTGCTCAGACACATCAGCTGTCTTTGTCCTACAGAGAAGTTTCCTCCGTTCTCCGTCAGCTCAGCCTGCAGCTTCCCGTCCAGACGGCAGATCTGACAACACAAGTTCAGTCCATCAGAGAGCAGCACATCACTCATCTGCACTGACAACAATCAATAATAATAATGATAACAGTGACACTAATAATAATAACAGCAGTAGTGACAGTATAGATGAGGAAACGTACTGTCTCCTTCATATAGGTCTTCTCCAGCGCCGCCCAGATCTCCTCATCACTGTAGCTGTTGAACGGGTCCAGATTGTACCTGCAGACAAACAAATACTGAGACACCTGTCGGTAACGACACGTTGCCTGCAGCTGTTCTCATGGAAACAGGTGTTGTTTGAAACATGTTCCCATGGAGATGGGTGTTGACTGAATTTAAAATCTCAACTTATTGAGGACTGCGAACTGGAGCCGTGCTCAGGTTGTGACTGATGACGAGAACTCAAGGACGGTGTGTCTGGTGGCAGGAAGCAGCTGAGGTTACCTGACAGTCCCGGTGAACAGCACAGGGTCCTGAGGGATGATGGACAGGTTCCTACGCAGGTCGAACAGGCTGATGGATGTGATGTCCACTCCGTCTATCAAGATGCTTCCTGCAGCCGGTTCAACCAGCCGGAACAGAGCCACAGCCAGAGACGATTTCCCTGAACACACAGGTAAAACAGTTTTACCTGATGGTCTAAGGACCAAAACGTTGTATTTTTAATAAAGTGTATCGCAAGTAAAAGGACAATGTGCTGGAATTCTCTCTTCTCTTGCCTATGGACATTTTCCTCTATGCACCTGTCTACAAGAAACTGAAGGTGTGAACGAGCCTTTACAGTTAATTGTAAGACCGCATTCACCGCAAATCCGGCAATGCCAGAAATTACCAGTCCTCCGATTAATTTGAATGGGGGCAGTGCGTTTAGGCTGCAGTGGAGACCGCATGAGGTTCAGCAAAAAACGAATATTCTGTCCGGCAAGAATTTGAACCAGAATCAACTTCAATCCAACATCACGCTGCAGTGGCCAATCACAACTAAAGACGCTCACAGGAAGAAGAACCTTGTTTACTTGTTGACTTTGTTGTCGGCCCTTCCGACTCTGGATTTGATGTGAATGCAGCCTAACAGCTGACAACACCTGTAACACCTGACAACAACTGACAACAGCTGACCCAATCTCCATCATCTCACTGCTGTCATCAGGTCCAGGTCACAGTGTCTGCAGGGTAAACAAAGAAGCCCAGGCGTCTTTCTTCCTAACCTCGTCCTCCTGCAGGACGGGACTGCTGCCGCTGTGACGTGGACCCGAGTAAGAGACAAAAGCTGGACGGATGGACACTGAATGCCAGAACATTGGACACTCTTCAGGTTCCTTCCATAACCTGCATGGTTTTACCGGAGCCCGTCCTTCCAACGATGCCCAGCTTCTCCCTGGCTCTGATGTGGAGCTGGAGGCCATTGAGGACGATGGGTGAGTTGTCCTTGTACCTCATCTTATAGTCCAGGAAGGTGATGGCTCCGTGCTGAGGCCAGTTCTCCTGGACCTGATCCACCTGCAGCTGCCCCGAGGCCTCAGCCTCACAACCCTGAAACACAACAAGCACTCACTAAGACTGTAGTCAGCGGAGACCAGACCAACAGGCAGCAGCATTTATCTCAGTCTGACCGTGATGTAATCCAGCAGCCGCTCCACAGACAGGAACCTCACCACCACCTCCATCAGAGCCTGGATCATGCACTGAGAGTTGCTTGTCAGCTGGGAAACAAACAGAAATATTATACCAGACTAGTATATAAAACTAGAATTTAAGTTATTGGAAACTCACACAATCACTGATTGGTTATTGATCATTCACACTGAGTGTATTCTGGGTCATCACACATGTTAACATGTAAAATCATGTGTGATGATGTCATGAATAATGTGACATGAGCCGTATTCATAAAACATCTTCAGGTTTAAAGTTCCTCCAAACTGGTCAAGACTTCAGTGATCCTCTGACTTGTGCTCTAGTGCCACCATGAGTTTGACTTTTTAGTTCTTTAGTGTTATATCTCAACATCTATCAGATGGATTGCTGTGACATTTGGTTCAGACATTCATGATGACTCGGAATGAAGTGTAATAACTTTGATCCTCTGACATCAGTGAAAATCATGTCACTTTGAGTGAAAACTTGTCTCTTGTCCTGCAGCTTTATGAATCTGTGTCATAAAATGAGGCAGAAGGAGAGACTGGAGGGAAATAACTGGAGTGTGTGTGTCAGGTGACAGTCTACCTGTATGATGAAGACCAGGGCGAGGGCTTTCATGGGGGGGCTGCAAAAATCATTAGAGCTGAAGATGACCAGCAGGGAGACTGGCAGCACCATGACGGTACACAGAGCGTCCACCAGGAAACACAGCCATCGTATCCCGTAGTTAAACAGTAAGAAGTGGTTAGCGTTGATGTCAGACAGGCTCTTAAACCTGCAACACAAACAGGACCAGTCAAAGTGTTTTATTTCTCAAATGCACAGTGTAACACAGGGTCAATCTGGGCAGTGAAATTCTTCAGACATGGCAAGCAGCAATTACATAGTAGACATAAGGAAAATCAAATCATTAAGAAAATCACAAATAAGGCAAGAATAGCAAAAATATACATAATACAATAACATAATATACAGACCAGCAGCAGTCTCAGAGACTGAGAGGAGGGGGAATATGGACAGTAAGAATATTAAATATTATAAATATAAAGTGTAGGAGTGTCAATGAATATGTACATTAAATTGTGGTGACATACATTGAATGTACATAAAAACAGACAGACAGACTGAATCATAAACATAATGTGCCAAAAGCCACATAAACTGAAGGTACTGTAGATATAACCAGAAATAAACTGTGACACTTTACTTGACAGGTGTTTGGACCGCAGGGAAGACCAACATGTTTCCCTGACTTCCCCACAGCTTGTAGTTCTCATAAATCACTAAGAGATGTCTTTGACGTTATTAGTCAACAACTAAAACTGAGAATAACTTCAAACTTCAGATCAGTCTAAAGTATTTGATGGATTCGCCCGACATGAACTGATGTCACTGTGTTTTACATGCTGCTGAGACTTTGAACTGACATGATTTGTTATGAGAAGAAGCAGCACTCTGACAGACTGAAACATTATTATTATGTTTTTGACTGGTATGAAGTGCTGTGAGACAGTGATGGAGGACAGGAGCAGTCTTACAGCTGGATGTACTCGTCAGTCTTGTTGTAGGCGTGGATGATGCTGAGGCCCTGAGCGATGGAAGTGCAGAGAGAGATGCAGGAAGAGCGACTGATGTTCTCCATCTTCTTTAAGCCACAGATGTTACTCAGAAACATCCTGCAGAGAAACAGACAATAAACCCTCTGAGCTTTAGTTTCACTGTAAACAGGAATTAATTCCACTAATGTCAACACAACAAACAAAGATCCTTTGCTCTGGCACATTTCCTCCTCGGCCTCCTGTGAAACTGTGATTTTTCGTGTGAGTTTGTCAACTCACCAGAGGAGGAGGGCCAAGAGTGCAATGAGGACGAGCGCTGGCAGCAGCATGATGGGGAAGATGATGGAGTTGATGATGCAGATGCAGATGGCGATCAGAAAGAAGATGAGCAGGATGTTCAGATGGTGAGGCACCAAAGAGTCCATCTCATCCTGATATCTGGAGAAACAGTTGAGGACGCGGCCAGTCGGCGTCGTGTCAAAGAACCTCATTGGACTCACCAGGATCTGCGGTAGACATGAAGTCTGTGATCAACCTTTAAGTTTATTTACACTCTATCAGGCCTTTTCTACATCACATTTACAGCAAGTTAATTAAACAAATGACAAATGTTTCTGTATCATTTTGTTCATTTTTTGTAAACAATTAATAGCACCTGATTGTTACTGAGTCCATTATAATGTTTAGATTTGTAAGATAACAGATGAAGCAGTCATACCTTCTTCAGCAGGCTGTTGTGCAGCGTGGTGGAGGCGTGAAACGTCACCTTGACGTAGCAGAAACATTTAATCATGCAGACGATGAGCAGGAGGACTATCAGCAGACCAAACATCAGCTGGTAGAAGGGAAGATCTGCGTTCAGAGAGATGTTTCCTCGCTCTGACAACGTCACGTTACCTGTCTGAACAACAACAACCAGATGAGTGTTACACCTGACTCCACCTGTGTTACTTTAAATACCTGAGTATTGTGGTGTGCTTTTGTGTGTTACAGCCTAAATACACCAAGCACAGGTACGGTGCAACACATCTGCCGCAGCAGAACACCAATTCCAAACTGAACATGATGCGAACAAGCAAACATCAGATTGTTTCAGTTTTTCCCAGTGAAAATGTTTTAATCTGCTCCATGTGTCAGTGAATAGGCAAAGCGACGTGGCACTTGTTTGAAGGTGGTAGAAAGAGGATTTGACAATTTGGTGGATATGGGGCTTGAGGGAGAGGGTGGGATCAAGGGTCACACCAAGGTTGCGGCCCTGGGAGGATGGGGAGAGTTTGGTGCCATCAATGATGAGTGTAGACATGTTGGTTCTGCTGAGGGTGGATTTGGAGCCAATGAGGAGGAGTTCAGTTTGATCACCGTTGAGTTTGAGGCAATTTAGTTGCATCTAGACTTTTATTGCAGCCAGGCAGGGGTTAATGTGGGAGAGGAGTGGGTTGTGGGAGGATTTGGTGTTGAGGTATATCTGAGTGTCATCAGCATAGCAGTGGAAGTCCAGATTGAAGTGGCGGAGAATCTGACCGAGAGGGAGATTGTAGATGATTAAAAGGAGTGGGCCGAGTACAGAACCTTGGGGAACACCTTGTGTTACTGTGGATGTGACAGAGGAGCGGTTGTGAAGAGAAATAAATTGTGATCTCTTGGAGAGGTCGGACCGGATGCAACTGAGTGCGGTGCCCTCGATACCGAGGTCTTCAAGTCTGGTGAGCAGGATGTTGTGGCTCATAGTATCGAAGGCTGCACTCACGTCGAGGAGGATGAGGATGTTAAGGGCTCCGGTATCAGCAGATGCAAGGAGATCATTGAATACTTTGAGGAGGGCAGTTTCTGTACTGTGGAGCTAGCAAATCCAGACTGGAAGGGTTCAAATGGGTTATTAGAATGCAGGTGTGTTTGGAGTTGTGAGGCTACAAGACATCCCAGAATTAATGAGAGGAAGGGAAGATGGAGATTAGCAGATAGATGAGGCAGGACGGATCAAGATCAGGTTTACTGAGGATCACTGCAGTGTGTTGTAGTGTGTTGCAGTGTGTTATAGTGTGTTGTAGTGTGTTATACTGTGTTGCAATGTGTTGTGTGTTGTAGTGTGTTGTAGTGTGTTGCAGTGTGTTATAGTGTGTTGTAGTGTGTTATAGTGTGTTATATCGTGTTGCAATGTGTTGTGTGTTGTAGTGTGTTATAGTGTGTTGTAGTGTGTTGTAGTGTGTTATAGTGTGTTATAGTGTGTTGCAATGTGTTGTGTGTTGTAGTGTGTTATAGTGTGTTGCAGTGTGTTGCAGTGTGTTATAGTGTGTTGCAGTGTGTTGTAGTGTGTTTTAGTGTGTTGCAGTGTGTTATAGTGTGTTGCAGTGTGTTGTAGTGTGTTGCAGTGTGTTGTAGTGTGTTGTAGTGTGTTGCAGTGTGTTGTAGTGTGTTATACTGTGTTATAGTGTGTTATAGTGTGTTGCAGTGTGTTATAGTGTATTGCAGTGTGTTGTAGTGTGTTGTAGTGTGTTGCAGTGTGTTATAGTGTGTTATAGTGTGTTGCAGTGTGTTGTAGTGTGTTGCAGTGTGTTATAGTGTGTTATAGTGTGTTGCAGTGTGTTGTAGTGTGTTGCAGTGTGTTACAGTGTGTTGTAGTGTGTTATAGTGTGTTGTAGTGTGTTGTAGTGTGTTGCAGTGTGTTGTAGTGTGTTATAGTGTGTTGCAGTGTGTTGTAGTGTGTTGCAGTGTGTTGTAGTGTGTTGTGTGTTGTAGTGTGTTGCAGTGTGTTGCAGTGTGTTGTAGTGTGTTGCAGTGTGTTATAGTGTGTTATAGTGTGTTGTAGTGTGTTGCAGTGTGTTGCAGTGTGTTATACTGTGTTGCAGTGTGTTGTAGTGTGTTGCAGTGTGTTGTAGTGTGTTATAGTGTGCTGTAGTGTGTTGTAGTGTGTTGCAGTGTGTTGTAGTGTGTTGTAGTGTGTTATAGTGTGTTGCAGTGTGCTGTAGTGTGTTGCAGTGTGTTGCAGTGTGTTATAGTGTGTTGCAGTGTGTTGTAATGTGTTGCAGTGTGTTGTAGTGTGTTATAGTGTGCTGTAGTGTGTTGTAGTGTGCTGTAGTGTGTTGCAGTGTGTTGCAGTGTGTTATAGTGTGTTGCAGTGTGTTGTAGTGTGTTGCAGTGTGTTGTAGTGTGTTATAGTGTGCTGTAGTGTGTTGCAGTGTGTTATAGTGTGTTGCAGTGTGTTGTAGTGTGTTGCAGTGTGTTGTAGTGTGTTATAGTGTGTTATAGTGTGCTGTAGTGTGTTGTAGTGTGTTGCACATCTGCCGCAGCAGAACACCAATTCCAAACTGAACATGATGCGAACAAGCAAACATCAGATTGTTTCAGTTTTTCCCAGTGAAAATGTTTTAATCTGCTCCATGTGTCAGTGAATAGGCAAAGCGACATGGTACTTGTTTGAAGGTGGTAGAAAGAGGATTTGACAATTTGGTGGATATGGGGCTTGAGGGAGAGGGTGGGATCAAGGGTCACACCAAGGTTGCGGCCCTGGGAGGATGGGGAGAGTTTGGTGCCATCAATGATGAGTGTAGACATGTTGGTTCTGCTGAGGGTGGATTTGGAGCCAATGAGGAGGAGTTCAGTTTGATCACCGTTGAGTTTGAGGCAATTTAGTTGCATCTAGACTTTTATTGCAGCCAGGCAGGGGTTAATGTGGGAGAGGAGTGGGTTGTGGGAGGATTTGGTGTTGAGGTATATCTGAGTGTCATCAGCATAGCAGTGGAAGTCCAGATTGAAGTGGCGGAGAATCTGACCGAGAGGGAGATTGTAGATGATTAAAAGGAGTGGGCCGAGTACAGAACCTTGGGGAACACCTTGTGTTACTGTGGATGTGACAGAGGAGCGGTTGTGAAGAGAAATAAATTGTGATCTCTTGGAGAGGTCGGACCGGATGCAACTGAGTGCGGTGCCCTCGATACCGAGGTCTTCAAGTCTGGTGAGCAGGATGTTGTGGCTCATAGTATCGAAGGCTGCACTCACGTCGAGGAGGATGAGGATGTTAAGGGCTCCGGTATCAGCAGATGCAAGGAGATCATTGAATACTTTGAGGAGGGCAGTTTCTGTACTGTGGAGCTAGCAAATCCAGACTGGAAGGGTTCAAATGGGTTATTAGAATGCAGGTGTGTTTGGAGTTGTGAGGCTACAAGACATCCCAGGATTAATGAGAGGAAGGGAAGATGGAGATTAGCAGATAGATGAGGCAGGACGGATCAAGATCAGGTTTACTGAGGATCACTGCAGTGTGTTGTAGTGTGTTGCAGTGTGTTATAGTGTGTTGTAGTGTGTTATAGTGTGTTGCAATGTGTTGTGTGTTGTAGTGTGTTGTAGTGTGTTGCAGTGTGTTATAGTGTGTTGTAGTGTGTTATAGTGTGTTATAGTGTGTTGCAATGTGTTGTGTGTTGTAGTGTGTTATAGTGTGTTGTAGTGTGTTGTAGTGTGTTATAGTGTGTTATAGTGTGTTGCAATGTGTTGTGTGTTGTAGTGTGTTATAGTGTGTTGCAGTGTGTTGCAGTGTGTTATAGTGTGTTGCAGTGTGTTGTAGTGTGTTTTAGTGTGTTGCAGTGTGTTATAGTGTGTTGCAGTGTGTTGCAGTGTGTTGTAGTGTGTTGCAGTGTGTTGTAGTGTGTTGTAGTGTGTTGCAGTGTGTTGTAGTGTGTTATAGTGTGTTATAGTGTCTTATAGTGTGTTGCAGTGTGTTATAGTGTATTGCAGTGTGTTGTAGTGTGTTGTAGTGTGTTGCAGTGTGTTATAGTGTGTTGCAGTGTGTTGTAGTGTGTTGTAGTGTGTTGCAGTGTGTTATAGTGTGTTATAGTGTGTTGCAGTGTGTTGTAGTGTGTTGCAGTGTGTTACAGTGTGTTGTAGTGTGTTATAGTGTGTTGTAGTGTGTTGTAGTGTGTTGCAGTGTGTTGTAGTGTGTTGCAGTGTGTTACAGTGTGTTGTAGTGTGTTATAGTGTGTTGTAGTGTGTTGTAGTGTGTTGCAGTGTGTTGTAGTGTGTTGTAGTGTGTTGCAGTGTGTTGTAGTGTGTTGCAGTGTGTTGTAGTGTGTTGTGTGTTGTAGTGTGTTGCAGTGTGTTGCAGTGTGTTGTAGTGTGTTGCAGTGTGTTATAGTGTGTTATAGTGTGTTGTAGTGTGTTGCAGTGTGTTGCAGTGTGTTATAGTGTGTTGCAGTGTGTTGTAGTGTGTTGCAGTGTGTTGTAGTGTGTTATAGTGTGCTGTAGTGTGTTGTAGTGTGTTGCAGTGTGTTGTAGTGTGTTGTAGTGTGTTATAGTGTGTTGCAGTGTGCTGTAGTGTGTTGCAGTGTGTTGCAGTGTGTTATAGTGTGTTGCAGTGTGTTGTAATGTGTTGCAGTGTGTTGTAGTGTGTTATAGTGTGCTGTAGTGTGTTGCAGTGTGTTGCAGTGTGTTATAGTGTGTTGCAGTGTGTTGTAGTGTGTTGCAGTGTGTTGTAGTGTGTTATAGTGTGCTGTAGTGTGTTGCAGTGTGTTATAGTGTGTTGTAGTGTGTTGTAGTGTGTTGCAGTGTGTTGTAGTGTGTTGCAGTGTGTTACAGTGTGTTGTAGTGTGTTATAGTGTGTTGTAGTGTGTTGTAGTGTGTTGCAGTGTGTTGTAGTGTGTTGTAGTGTGTTGCAGTGTGTTGTAGTGTGTTGCAGTGTGTTGTAGTGTGTTGTGTGTTGTAGTGTGTTGCAGTGTGTTGCAGTGTGTTGTAGTGTGTTGCAGTGTGTTATAGTGTGTTGTAGTGTGTTGTAGTGTGTTGCAGTGTGTTGCAGTGTGTTATAGTGTGTTGCAGTGTGTTGTAGTGTGTTGCAGTATGTTGTAGTGTGTTATAGTGTGCTGTAGTGTGTTGTAGTGTGTTGCAGTGTGTTGTAGTGTGTTGTAGTGTGTTATAGTGTGTTGCAGTGTGCTGTAGTGTGTTGCAGTGTGTTGCAGTGTGTTATAGTGTGTTGCAGTGTGTTGTAATGTGTTGCAGTGTGTTGTAGTGTGTTATAGTGTGCTGTAGTGTGTTGCAGTGTGTTGCAGTGTGTTATAGTGTGTTGCAGTGTGTTGTAGTGTGTTGCAGTGTGTTGTAGTGTGTTATAGTGTGCTGTAGTGTGTTGCAGTGTGTTATAGTGTGTTGCAGTGTGTTGTAGTGTGTTGCAGTGTGTTGTAGTGTGTTATAGTGTGTTATAGTGTGCTGTAGTGTGTTGTAGTGTGTTGCAGTGTGTTATAGTGTGTTGCAGTGTGTTGTAGTGTGTTGCAGTGTGTTGTAGTGTGTTATAGTGTGCTGTAGTGTGTTGCAGTGTGTTATAGTGTGTTGCAGTGTGTTGTAGTGTGTTGCAGTGTGTTATAGTGTGTTATAGTGTGCTGTAGTGTGTTGTAGTGTGTTGCAGTGTGTTGTAGTATGTTGCAGTGTGTTATAGTGTGCTGTAGTGTGTTGCAGTGTGTTATAGTGTGTTGCAGTGTGTTGTAGTGTGTTGCAGTGTGTTATAGTGTGTTGCAGTGTGCTGTAGTGTGTTGTAGTGTGTTGTAGTGTGTTGCAGTGTGTTGCAGTGTGTTGTAGTGTGTTATAGTGTGTTGCAGTGTGTTGTAGTGTGTTATAGTGTGTTATAGTGTGCTGTAGTGTGTTGCAGTGTGTTGCAGTGTGTTATAGTGTGTTGCAGTGTGTTGCAGTGTGTTGTAGTGTGTTGCAGTGTGTTATAGTGTGTTGCAGTGTGTTGCAGTGTGTTGTAGTGTGTTGTAGTGTGCTGTAGTGTGTTGTAGTGTGTTGCAGTGTGTTGTAGTGTGTTGTAGTGTGTTGCAGTGTGTTGTAGTGTGTTATAGTGTGTTATAGTGTGCTGTAGTGTGTTGTAGTGTGTTGCAGTGTGTTGTAGTATGTTGCAGTGTGTTATAGTGTGCTGTAGTGTGTTGTAGTGTGTTGCAGTGTGTTGCAGTGTGTTGTAGTGTGTTATAGTGTGTTGCAGTGTGTTGTAGTGTGTTATAGTGTGTTATAGTGTGCTGTAGTGTGTTGCAGTGTGTTGCAGTGTGTTATAGTGTGTTGCAGTGTGTTGCAGTGTGTTGTAGTGTGTTATAGTGTGTTGCAGTGTGTTGCAGTGTGTTGTAGTGTGTTGTAGTGTGCTGTAGTGTGTTGTAGTGTGTTGCAGTGTGTTGTAGTGTGTTGTAGTGTGTTGCAGTGTGTTGTAGTGTGTTTTAGTGTGTTGCAGTGTGTTATAGTGTGTTGCAGTGTGTTGCAGTGTGTTGTAGTGTGTTGCAGTGTGTTGTAGTGTGTTGTAGTGTGTTGCAGTGTGTTGTAGTGTGTTATAGTGTGTTATAGTGTGTTGCAGTGTGTTATAGTGTATTGCAGTGTGTTGTAGTGTGTTGTAGTGTGTTGTAGTTGTTGTAGTGTGTTGCAGTGTGTTATAGTGTGTTATAGTGTTTTGCAGTGTGTTGTAGTGTGTTGCAGTGTGTTACAGTGTGTTGTAGTGTGTTATAGTGTGTTGTAGTGTGTTGCAGTGTGTTGCAGTGTGTTGTAGTGTGTTATAGTGTGTTATAGTGTGTTGCAGTGTGTTGTAGTGTGTTATAGTGTGCTGTAGTGTGTTGCAGTGTGTTGCAGTGTGTTATAGTGTGTTGCAGTGTGTTGTAGTGTGTTGCAGTGTGTTGTAGTGTGTTATAGTGTGCTGTAGTGTGTTGCAGTGTGTTATAGTGTGTTGCAGTGTGTTGTAGTGTGTTGCAGTGTGTTGTAGTGTGTTATAGTGTGTTATAGTGTGCTGTAGTGTGTTGTAGTGTGTTGCAGTGTGTTATAGTGTGTTGCAGTGTGTTGTAGTGTGTTGCAGTGTGTTGTAGTGTGTTATAGTGTGCTGTAGTGTGTTGCAGTGTGTTATAGTGTGTTGCAGTGTGTTGTAGTGTGTTGCAGTGTGTTGTAGTGTGTTATAGTGTGTTATAGTGTGCTGTAGTGTGTTGTAGTGTGTTGCAGTGTGTTGTAGTATGTTGCAGTGTGTTATAGTGTGCTGTAGTGTGTTGCAGTGTGTTATAGTGTGTTGCAGTGTGTTGTAGTGTGTTGCAGTGTGTTATAGTGTGTTGCAGTGTGCTGTAGTGTGTTGTAGTGTGTTGTAGTGTGTTGCAGTGTGTTGTAGTGTGTTGTAGTGTGTTATAGTGTGTTGCAGTGTGTTGTAGTGTGTTATAGTGTGTTATAGTGTGCTGTAGTGTGTTGCAGTGTGTTGCAGTGTGTTATAGTGTGTTGCAGGGTGTTGCAGTGTGTTGTAGTGTGTTGTAGTGTGCTGTAGTGTGTTGTAGTGTGTTGCAGTGTGTTATAGTGTGTTGCAGTGTGCTGTAGTGTGTTGTAGTGTGTTGTAGTGTGTTGCAGTGTGTTGTAGTGTGTTGTAGTGTGTTATAGTGTGTTGCAGTGTGTTGTAGTGTGTTATAGTGTGTTATAGTGTGCTGTAGTGTGTTGCAGTGTGTTGCAGTGTGTTATAGTGTGTTGCAGGGTGTTGCAGTGTGTTGTAGTGTGTTGTAGTGTGCTGTAGTGTGTTGTAGTGTGTTGCAGTGTGTTGTAGTGTGTTGTAGTGTGTTGTAGTGTGTTATAGTGTGTTGCAGTGTGTTGTAGTGTGTTGTAGTGTGTTGTAGTGTGTTGCAGTGTGTTGTAGTGTGTTGTAGTGTGTTGCAGTGTGTTGTAGTGTGTTGTAGTGTGTTATAGTGTGTTGCAGTGTGTTGTAGTGTGTTGTAGTGTGTTATAGTGTGTTGTAGTGTGCTATAGTGTGTTGCAGTGTGTTGCAGTGTGTTGTAGTGTGTTATAGTGTGTTGCAGTGTGTTGTAGTGTGTGTTGGTGTGTATGTCTGACCCCGTGTCCCTGCTGCAGCCAGTAGCTAAGCCACCAGTAGCTTAAAGCTGTGTTAGCAATCATCACAGTGAAGAGGAGGAAGATGAAGACGCTCACACAGTATCCTGCAGGGAGAGAAGAACGTTAAACATTAAACAGGCCTCATGTTTCATTTTCACAATCTTTTTTTCTGAGACAATGTATGTTTGTGTGTTCATTAATGTGTGAGATGTATATTGATCTATTTGTAATATTAGTAATATTAGTATGTATCATGTTCTCTTCCTCCATCTTGTTGTTGATGTTTAAACACAGAAACACTGTGTGTGTGTGTGTGTATGTGTGTGTATTTTTGTGTGTGTGTGTGAGTGTGTATATGTGTGTGCATGTGTGTGTATGTATGTGTATGTATATATGTGTGTGTGTGTGTGTGTGTGTGTGTGTGTGTGTGTGTGTGTTTTTGTGTATTTGTGTGTGTATGTCTATGTATGTGTGTGTGTGTGTGTATTTATGTGTGTGTGTGTGTGTGTGTGTGTGTGTGTGTGTGTGTGTGTGTGCGCTGACCTCCGGCTGCCTGACAGTACTTCTGAAATGTTCTCCATGTGGCCAAACCGTCCCTGCTGCTCTCCGGATCAATCAGCTGATCGTCCACAGCAGCTTTACAGAGAACAAACTGGTCATTATTGATCCATGTCCAGTATAAACTGCTCCACTTCCTGCACTTCCTGTTTAGTGCTCTGATAATGTTTGGACAAAAACAAAACAGTGTCGTGCAATGAGCTTTGCTCGCTTGTCGTGACACTTTTGCAGCTTCAGCCGATGTAACGCTGTGAGGTGATCTCAGGGCGCGTATCTTTAGCGCAACTGAGAGAGCCGAGAGCTGCTTCTGAAACGTGCCGCGTTAAATAAGAAAATAACACCAAATCTCTGCCTGGAAGCAGGTGAAACGACAGGCAGCAGCCCCAGTTTGAACTAACATCACAGAAAGCTACAGGAGTTGAGAGAAGAAGCTCCGTGTGTCACCGACTGTCCGTGCATGAGTTCCCCGCCAGAGAGGCTTCCTGCCCCGGCTGCACCGCGGGCTGATCACATGTCTGTGACGTATTCTACAGATATAGACATTGAAACTCTAGTGAACAGTGTAATGTTGCTGGTATGATGTCATTTTCATTTTCTATTTTTGCTGAGAAATAGGTGAGACCCCGAATCTCTGGATGACGCAGCAGCAGCCGTGCGTGAGACGCGCTGTGCGGCTGCTCGAATCTGTTAATTTGAGGTTCCACGACGGACACACGCTGCTCGTGTTACACTGTCCTGTACGGTTGCTCTGTATGTCCATCCGTTCCCGCCCTGCAGGGCTTTATTAAATGTCTTTCACTTGCTTTCTTTATGACTTTTGGAATAAAAGGACAGTTAATATATATACTGCCTGTACTTTTTTACCATAATAGCTCCATATAAAAGCAGCCGTAGAGGAGAAAACGTCACTTTCAGAACTCAGACATGACCTCAGGTAAGTTTATCTTTTTAAATACAATTTATTGAGATTTGACAATTTTAGATTATATTGTAATTTGTGCCTTGTTTATAACATTTTAAATGGTTCGGCCCCTCCTCCATCATGTGACTTCATGTATTTTCATTCTGTGGACTCTATAGTATCGTCTATACCAGATTGCACCAGATCATCGTCACGCTGCATTTGGACGCTACGACGAAGAGCTGCAGCTGGAAGCGCTGACTCAATAATGAACACAAATATTCTTGATTTTAATCGGAAAGTATTGATTAGTCATTCTAGTTGTGAGTGTGTGTGATGAGCTATTGTGTGTTACCTCGTAATATTTATCCTGTATTATTTTATATCCTTTGTTCTATGTTTATTCTCTATTATAGTACTGAGCTGTAATATGTTTTAATGTGGATTGCATAAGATAACTCTGCTACAGTGCATCAAATGGTAATATTTATGTTTAACACTGTACACAGTCCTTTTAAAATAAAATAAAGAGAAAACAATGAAACATGTAGCAGCTCATCCATCATCATCCATCAGCAGCACGGCTCAGTGCGACTACACCAAACACACAATCACATCGATGAGATGAGGTCAGGGTTAGATGTTTGTGGAGGTTTCCAGACTCACATTTGCAGTCAGATGAAGGTGCGTCTACGTTCTCATCGGACATGTCGAACGCTGTGACGACACAAACATTTATATTCTTGTTACTTCAAACAGTTTCTTCATATCCGGTTGTGAAAACTGTTTCTATGTTGAAACTTTGATGAAATAAAGTGATGAACCTGGATTCACCATCCCGCTGTGCACGTGTCCATTCAGCTCCACCTTCTTCTTCTCTTCTTTCTCAGGCTGTAAACAGGAAACAGCAGCACAATGTTCACACTTTCTCTTCCTAATGCAAACGTTGTTCGTGTCGGTCCACTGAGGACATTCAGTCTTGTAAAAGAAAACTGAATCACAGGTTATCATTTGATGTATTTCTTCAATATATCATACATGTTTCAGACAGTGTTTAAGTTCAGTTTAGTGTTAGTTAGTGTTTCACACATGTTCTAAATTCCTCTGTGCTATATATATTCTAAACTTAGTTCTTTGCTGTGTAAGATGAGGCAGTTGCGTGTTTAACAGTTAAGTCTATTCTGTTATACCCTTACCTGAGCCAGTGATAAGATAAACTGTGGTTATGTAGATGTTTATGCGTAAAACTGATAAGCTTTAGAGGATAGTGTGGTTTGTCCTTAATTTAATATAGCAGGGATGTTATTTTGTGATGCTACTTGGTGCATGCTTATGTACTGTCATATATGGTCGTGAAGAAAGTCTGTTCCTAGGTTAGCTGAACTTCTGACCTATGTTTCTATCTGAGGGTTGCTGACCTGTAAGGTTAGTAAGCGGATGTCATAAATTCTGTACAAGTAGTATTTAAGGGACTGGTTAAGTGCCAACCTTTCAGACAAAGAAAAGATAGCTAGGTGGTATCTTTGTCTCCAGAACTATGATGCATTATACTTCTGATTGTATTATTTGATTACACTATTTCATAACCTGACAATGCTCTCTTGTGTGTTTGCGTGTGTGAATGCAATTTCCCATTACAGTCTCCCGCCGCTCATCCTAACCTCGCACGCTTACATGCAGACTTTTTGTGATTATTGAGAACAAAAATGTTTGATTTTGCAGCAGATTTTCTCCAAAATTACGAAACAGTTTGTGATGTTTTATGTCTCTTTCTGTAAAAAAATAGCAGGAATTTGGAAAAAATAATATGATTTATTTAAACTGCTGCCAGTGAAGAGTCGTACGTAACGACTTCCTGCAGATCACAACTATATTTCAGCTGAACATGAGAACCATGAGGACTCAACGTTCTATAAAACAGAAAATACTGTACTTGAGTTCCATTTATAACCTTTATTAAATAAACTTTCAGCTCAACATCAGCAGCAAATAAAATCATCAATAATGTTATTAAAATAAATCTAGTTTGATGTTTATGTTTGAGGCAGATTATGTCTCCTGACTCACTGAATCAAACCTCATCTGGGAACATTTGGGAACATTTGGGAATTGTTTTGCTAGTCTATGGCCACACCAAACGCCACGATTGGTCCAAACCACAAGCAGCTGCTGGTTCACAACAGATGGAAGCTCTGTCATATTGCATACTGCTACTTCCTGGAGGGAGGGACTGCTGCTCTTTGCACCTTTAAAACTGGATTAAACTGTATTAAACAAACAGTGGAGCTGTGAGCAGCTGTGTGGGTCTTACTGAACGCTGCTCCGTCAGGTGTTTGCTGATCAGCTCAGAATAATGTCGCTCCGCCTGCAGCAGCTCCACGTGGCTCCCTGCTTCTAGAACCGCCCCGTCCTTCAAGACCAGAACCTCATCACAGAACTCCATGTACTGATACCACAGACACACAACGGACACACAACAGACACACCACAGACACACAACAGACACACAACAGACACAGACACACAACAGACACACACAACAGACACACAACAGACACAGACAGACAACAGACACACAACAGACACACAACAGACACAGACAGACAACAGACACACAACAGACACACAACAGACACAGACAGACAACAGACACACAACAGACACACAACAGACACACAGCAGACACACAACAGACACAGACACACAACAGACACACAACAGACACACAACAGACACACAACAGACACAGACACACAACAGACACACAACAGACACAGACAGACAACAGACACACAACAGACACACAACAGACACACAACAGACAGAGTCGGTCAGTTGCAACTCATGATGCTGGTCAGCGCTGCAGTAATCAGCTGTTTACTGGATGTTGGATGACGACGATCACGTGTTTGTTTTATTTTTATATTTAAACTGTAAATTCTTTCAGACTTTCTGATTTCAGGTCAGACGAGTGTTTTTCTGTCTGTTCATGTTCGTTAACGTCATTCATATGTGAAACTTAATGTGTCTCATTAACAGTTTTCTGAACTCCATGTGGAGTCAAATCAGCATCCTTCTTCTCTGAGGACCTGGATATTCAGCCCAATTTCAAGGATTTCAAGGTTTGTACACAAGAAGGAACAAAATTAACATCCAATATAAAAACATGTTAAATCGTACAAGTACGGGAATAAATACTAAAAACATCAGATAATAATAATGAATACTATAATAATCAAAAAGTATGAAAATAAATATAATTTATATGATATATCTGTTCCAGTGATCAGAGTCCCACCTGCAGCTGGTGCGTCACCAGTATGACAGACTTCCCCCGCAGCTCCTTCCTGATGATCTCCTCAAACAGCTGTTGTCCCACGTGGGCGTCGACGGCGGACAGCGGGTCGTCCAGCAGGTACACGTCCCTGTCGGAGTACACGGCTCGGGCCAGACTGATCCGCTGTTTCTGCCCCCCCGACAGGTTCACCCCCTGCTCCCCCAGCTGCAAACACACACACATACACACATACATGACTCTGTGAGGACTCTGACACACACATACACACATACATGACTCTGTGAGGACTCTGACACACACACATACACACATACATGTCTCTGTGAGGACTCTGACACACACACATACACACATACGTGACTCTGTGAGGACTCTGACACACACATACACACATACATGACTCTGTGAGGACTCTGACACACACACATACACACATACATGTCTCTGTGAGGACTCTGACACACACACATACACACATACATGTATCTGTGAGGACTCTGACACACACACATACACACATACATGTCTCTGTGAGGACTCTGACACACACAGAGTCTCAGGTGTCCACACAGAGATTCAGGTGTCCACACAGAGACTCAGGTGTCCACACAGAGTCTCAGATGTCCACACAGAGTCTCAGGTGTCCACACAGAGTCTCAGGTGTCCACACAGACTCTCAGGTGTCCACACAGAGATTAAGATGTCCACACAGAGACTCAGATGTCCACACAGAGACTCAGATGTCCACACAGAGTCTCAGGTGTCCACACAGAGTCTCAGGTGTCCACACAGAGACTCAGATGTCCACACAGAGTCTCAGGTGTCCACACAGAGTCTCGGGTGTCCATACAGAGTCTCAGGTGTCCACACAGAGTCTCGGGTGTCCACACAGAGACTCAGGTGTCCACACAGAGACAGTTTCTCACCATCGTCTGGTCTCCATACGGCAGGATGTCCAGGTCTTTGTCCAGGCTGCAGCAGCTGAGGACTCTGTTGTACCTGCGGAGACATCACTCTGTCACTATGGAAACACACGGATACCTTCAGGACAGAAGGACAGTTGTCATGTGTAAGTTTACCTGGGACGGTCCAAACGTTCCCCCATCAGGATGTTGTCTTGGACGGTCCCGTAGAAGATCCAGGCCTGCTGGGAGACGTAGGCGACGGATCCGTGGACGGAGACGGAGCCCTGCTGCAGGTGCATCTGGGACACGAAGACGACAGAGTCTTTATTTCTGCTTCATAGTTTAACAGGACGACACGCTGAGGACAGAGGCTGCAAAGTGGGATTTGTCTTTTGGGGATTTTTGAATAACAGTAATATTTTTTCTTTACAGAGTGAAAGATAGTAATAGACGCTTTAAGCTCCTGTGTAACTTGGTTATGATAAAATAATAAAGCTGCAGTAACACCTGTCACAGGTGTCTTTATTCAAGCTGCTGTCAGGAGGACGAAGGACCTGATGTCGTACTTTATTCAGTTTGATGATTATTGAGGACAAAAATGTTGAGTTTGTGATGTTTTGTCTGTTTTTGCGGTAAAATTGCAGGAACTGAGAAAAACTGCAATCAAAGTAAAATAATGTGATTTATTTAAACTGCTGCCAGTGAAGAGTCGTACGTAACGACTTCCTGCAGATCACAACTATATTTCAGCTGAACATGAGAACCATGAGGACTCAACGTTCTATAAACAGAAAATACTGTACTTGAGTTCCATTTATAACTTTTATTAAATAAACTTTCAGCTCAACATCAGCAGCAAATAAAATCATCAATAATGTTATTAAAATAAATCTAGTTGGATGTTTGAGGCAGATTATGTCTCCTGACTCACTGAATCAAACCTCATCTGGGAACATTTGGGAACATTTGGGAACATTTGGGAACATCTGGGAACATTTGGGAACATTTGGGAACAGTTTATGGCATCGTGTTTGTTGGCAGGTGAGATTTGTCGTCAGTTGCCGCCACACCAAACGCCACGATTGGTCCAAACCACAAACAGCTGCTGATTCAGACGTTTATGTGGAAAAGTTGCTGTAATTTAACTAAACTGAAGATCTCACAATATTACTGTGGAGATTTCTTGAATTCGTGTTAATTATTGCAGTCGCAGAATAATAATTTCCTGGAGGGAGTGTTTAATGGGTCACATTTATAACACATTCACAGTTAATCAAATTATTTACATTTATCCAAACTACTGGACTGAACAAGCTGCTAAAATAAACCAATAACATCCACGATGATGCTGAATGAATATTCAGTTAAACATAAGGATTCATAAACTCCAGATAATGAGTCTAATGAGTCATGTGACAGTCATGTGATTCCAGGTGTTTACAGACCCACCTGTTCCAGCAGACTGCAGATCAGCGACGTCTTCCCGCTGCCCACAGACCCACACACACCCAGCAGCCGGCCCTGCACACAAACACACACACAGTTACGTACTGTATTGATCCATATTGATCCATGAGCCTCGTTATGGTCACTGTTGAATATAAACCCCGTATCTCCAGATTACTGAGTTGTTATGTTTTCAAATTACATGACGGTTTAACAGTCAGACTCACTGTCAGTGTGCACAAACACCTGCAGGTTCACTGCAAACTCATCTTTAAAGGACGAGTTCACAGTTTATTAAGTGTCTTAAACCAACAGTCAGTGTGTTTCTTGCTGTAATCATTCCTCCTGTTCATACTGACCATTAGAAGATCCTTCATAATGACCTTACAATGGAAGTGATGGAGGACAAACACAGTCCTCCTTCTGTGCAAAAATGTATTTAAATGTTTATCTGAAGCTAATATGAAGCTTCAGCGTCAGAATGAGTCAAATCAATCTGCGAGTGTCTCCAGAGTGTAAATCTGAGGTTTTACTGAACGATGACATCAGCTGATCAGTGAGTCTGTGTGTCAGTATGGCGAGTGAACGGCGCCGATTCAAGGATTATGTTGCCACCAGACTGTGTGGAGTTTTGAATGAGATGTTTAAGGGAATGTATGGAAGGAACGTCTAACATCATAAACCGCCCTCTAAAGATAAGTTTGTTTGAGTTCAGTACATCGGTGTGAAACCGTGTAATACACACGTCGTCTCTGTGTATGTTGCCTGGTAACCATCATTGTTAAGACGTGTGTTTTGATGACTCCGTGCTGCTGCTGTAACATCAGATGAGTCCAGATTTATTAACTGTCACATTAACGGGTTTCTGACCTTCGGCAGGGTGAAGGAGATGTTCCTCAGGGTGGGCGGGGCCTCGGTGTGTCCCTGTTTGGACGCCAGGTCGTCCCTGTCCTCCGTGTGGGGGGGGCGGAGCGGTCCCGTCCACGACAGGGTAGCGTTGTCCATGACGACGGCTGCTGACCTGATGACTGACTTCTGGAGCACGTAGGACTCTGGATTCTCTATCAGCAGCAACTCCTGCAGGGCACACACACACACACACACACACACACACACACACACACACACACACACCTGAGTGATGTCACACTGAACGGACCAATCAGCAGCTCTAGGTCTTGAGGCTGAAGCACCTTAAAGTGAAGGTCTCAGACTCTTTAGGAGAGTCTCGATGTTTCAGGTGTTCAGACAGGATCAGGTACCTTCAGGCGGCGCACGGACACGGCAGCTTCAGCCAGGCACTTGACGGCGGTGGGCGCCACGGGCAGGATGAAACGCATGCTGTTGAAGATGGTGACGACTGGAATCGCCTGAT